>NC_073692.1:185277910-185437558 GCF_029784155.1 Uranotaenia lowii | reverse complement strand
TCTCTTTAGCCAACTCGACGATATCTTCCGCTTCGCGACGGCCACTCCGATATAAGCTAACTATTTTGGTTCCGTTTGGGCATGGATTACGTTCTACCAGCGTTACTTTTGACATCGCTTCCTGATACTGTTCCGCACTAGCAGGGTCTGCCATTCTTTTCATAATCGTTCTACACCTTTCTAGATGGAGCTGTTCATCCAGCAGGATTTTTCTTATCGCCTGAAAAGTTCACTGAGGTCGAAAATATTTTCTGGCCAAATCACGCGTTGTTTGAGCAGGCAAAAAATAACAAATTGTGAAATAAATTATTTTGAAACCATTTACGGTGCTGTGCTGGCTGATAAAACAATCTATTTACAAACATTGAACTTTTGTCGCTCGCATGTCGAGCACCCATGGGGGATCTTTCTTTTTACCGAACTGTTCGAATGTTATTTGCGAAATGTTCGAAAAATTTGTAACAACGAAGATTCGAGCAGATTTCTGGCCGTATATAGACAGGGTGGTGACAGCTACGGGTGTAAGCTGTTTGAGAAAAAGTAGGCAATGGGCAATAGGGGTGTCAGGTGTCCTGATTTATCAGGATTTGTCCTGATTTTCGAGAGACCGTCCTGATTTTTCAAAAACGCTTGAACTGTCCTGATTTTTGAAAAATGGCCCTTAAAATGTCCTGAGTTGTCCTGATTGTTAAAAAAATATCCAAATCATAACTTAATTTATTGTTAAATGATGAGAACATCAAACAAATCATAAATAAAATAGTTTTACCAGTTAAACCAATGAGATACTTCGATTCAAATGACATTTAAATGAGGTTTTTCGATATTAACTGCAGACTAGCCGAGGTTATTCTCGCTACAGTTGCATAATTCGAGGCGTCTTCAGCACCTATATTTCGCCTTTAGTTATGCAATCTTTGCAGAACTGCATTTTGTTTTCACCAATTTGGTGGTGTCCTGAAAAATCCTGATTTTTTCTTTGCAGTGTCCTGATTTATGACAAAACGACCTGGCACCTCTGATGGGCAATACCAAAAGTTTTTCAGTGATGGAATGGTGGTGTGGAAGGATTGTACACCCTTAAAAAATCTTACACAAAAGTATGTAAAAAGAAGTCAAAACAACCCGTAAGTGCAGGAAGCTACTAGGGTAACGGACTTATTTTGGACCGGGTACATATTTTGGACCACCTTGTAGCTTTTTGCCAATATTTCTCTCATAAATCATGTTATTCATAAAAATTTTGAACAAATATAGTTAAAGCTACTTCTTATGATTCTAATCACATCTAAAGTTTTATTTAAGTAATTTGTTAACGGAGAGAAAATTGAAAATTAAGTTTTGATTTTTCACAGTTGGACCGAATCAGAGCTATTTCAGGAGGACGTGCCATTATTGGAGTCAACTTTCAAGAGGTTTGCTGCATAGCTGTGATGAATTTTACAAATACAAACATGCTCACAGCTATGATAAAACACGTGAAAACAATTTTGCAGGCTCGAAAAAGAAAAATAATTGGTTTTAATAGCAATTTGACCCATGTCGAAAATAGGTCCCACCTTATTCCTTAGGGACTTATTTTGCACCACTGGACCATAACATGGGTATTAAACTAGCTGTTAAATGTTCATGAACTTAATAAGACGTTATAGAACAATAGTTAATATTAGAACAATCTTATCAAATAATATATTTAATTATAGCTATAAATGTTTCAAAACTTGGAAAAAAAATGGTTGAAATGTGTAAATTTTACAAGCGATGAAGTTCTAAAAATCTAGGTTTTTAGCCCCTGTGGTTATGCAATTTAAAAAAAAACTGTTGGAAAATTACTCCAACGATAAATTTTATCCTAGAACAAAATTAGTATCAAACTTAAAACTGAATTTTTGTGAAAAAAATCTGGGTTTAGATGGCTTAAAAGATATAAAAAATCTCCCACATTTTTATCTTTTTGAATCTATTGACAGAACTGAAGCCAAACCAAATCCACTAAGGTTTTGGAAGTCAAAATGCATCAATTGATGTCGAAAAGTTCAAGATGTCAGACTTTCTCAACTAATCATTGGGTCGCCTGAAGGAGATTTGCGTTCTGAAAATTGAGTCTAAAGATAAGCCAACTGGCCAGTATTGAACACTGCAGAACAAATTTCGTCGAGATTTCAGTCTGCTGTCAGAATTTTCATAACATTTGGAACACACTGTATAACAGAGGAACAGTCTATAACAGGCATGTCAAACTCGTTTAGGTGTGCGGGCCGCATTAAATATTGCGGTTACTGGGAAAATTTCTAATCGCGCGACGGTAGCCTTCCGTGCGGTAGGCTAGCCGGAGCAGTAAACACAGTTAAAAAAATCACTCTCACTTACTAATTTCATTGAAAAGTTAAGAAGTAAATTCTTGAATCAATCTTCAAATCATTATTTTGCAAGAGAGGAATAAACATGAAGTCAACGGAATGAAATATTATTATTCTTAGTATTCATTGAGATTGAATTAATTACGAGCGTTAAAATCCCAGACAAAACAAAAAACAATCTACATTATTGAAAACACATGTTTCCATAGCCTGATAATTAACGAATTTGGCATGACGAAAATTTTTGATGCGATGAATGCGTCTTTGATACTTTATATGCTAGTCGAATTCAATTATGTTGTCGTTAAAATGTAACAAATCGTATACGAGAAGTTAAAAAAAGGAGTTGTGTAAGGTGAATAGTCTATTATAGAAAATAATACCATTCGCATCGCAAAAAATTGGACTGCACACTCATAACTGCGAAATTTATGCGATCTGTCAAATCAGTATAAAATCTGACGGTTTTCTACACGCTAACCGCTTTTCAGTTAAACTTTATACGGATAACCCCGACTGCAAAACATTGCACGAAATCCAACATTCAATGAATGATCGCTACCGTATCGTTGAACTCTTAACTTATTTAAACAACTACAGGTTTTCATTTTTTTCATGATTTTGACCGCTGATTGACCAAGCTCAAGGCAAACACAATTTTTTGTTTTATAAACAATAGATAATCCAATAATAATATTTGGTATACATGTTTGTTTGACAACTTTTTATTGAATCATCTTCCAATGTTTTCCGCTTGTTCATTCGATTTAATTTCAGTCGATAAATATAATCCTTATGTAGAACAATGCTCATTTTTTTCTTGAATACTGTAATTTTTTTTTACAGTGGTACCCTACGGGAGCCCAAATCAGCTATCGCAGAAATAGAAAAAAAGAGTGGATCAGCAATATTTTCTATGACGTAGAGGGCCGCACCCCTAGTTTGACATGCCTGGGTCTATAACAATAAGAAAAGACAAAATTGTCTGAATAATTCACATAATTGCGCATCAATCGCTGTCGAAATATAACAAAATTTAGAAAAAAAACTTATTTAGTTTAAGGGTGGTCCAAAATAGGTCCAAAGGGTGGTCCAAAATAGAAACCTGGTGGTCCAAAATACTGACCAGAGTAATGATCGGAAAAACGTGTTTTTAGGCTTAAATCTTGTTACATTGCATCAAACGACGATATTTTTCGATAGAAAAAGCCTTCATCTTCGTAATGAATGGATAAAGCAGTCGGAAATTGTAACATATGCCTTTTTATTCCAGAAAATAGCATAGCCACTTCCCAAAGCGGTCCAAAATAGGTCCGTTACCCTAGTATGTAAAAAGGATGATACGAAAAATTATGTAGTAAGGCTGGTACGGACGAGTATGTAGAAAGTACGCAAAAGAACGTAGGGCTGCGTGAACTGAAAAGTATGTTAAAATCACATAAATTAGGAACATTTCTTAATTCATTTAGAAGCAGGGATATTTTCTTTTGAATTGAATCATTTTTCTTATTATGCTAATTTATTGTCAATAAACCATAAAATTAAAGCAAACTGGCTCCGTTGGCTCACCCGAGAAGTTCTTCGCTGGGGATAATTTTGAAGTAGCCATAGCATGATGGGTAAACCAAAAACCACCGTTATAGCATTGGTCACTTCGGGACATCGGTTAGCTTGGGCTGGTCATTGGGCTGCTGATTCTGGGGCTGGGTGTCCAGGGGAACCGGGAGTAGCCGGTGAGGTTGTAAATCATATAGAAGAAAGAAATGGTAAAAAATGCTAAAATTAAAAAAAAAGAAATATTACCCATGCTTTCTGGTTGACTTGGTTGCGGCCGGGACTATGGTGGAATCGGCATGTCGCTTCGGGACCTAGAGGAAACCAACAACTTTCCTAAAATTATGGTCAAAAATTGAATAAAACATACAGCAGAAATAAATGTTTTCAAACTTACCGAGAGGAGCAAAGAAATTTTGATGATTTCGGAAAGACTTAACCGGCAGTTTTGGAAAAGTTGTGTGCGTGCAAGTAGGATGCAAAATACAGACTGATATTATGGTGGTGCGAGTGAGAAGCACAACGCCGTCATCCTCAATTTTACATATTTTGTAGTTGTTTCAACGGAGAGGAACTTCAAAAACAGAAAGAACTGGGAAAGTATGTAAAATTCACCGAGTCTCCGAAACTCACCGCACGTAAAATGAAACGAACTTCAAAGTATGTACTTTTTACGGTTTCAGTATGTAAAAATTTCTTAGCGTGTATACCGATTGGCATAAAGTCATTTGGCATAAAGCCGTTTGGCATAACGCCGTTTGGCATAAAAGTCGTTTGGCATAAAGTCGTTTGGCATAATGGCCGTTTGGCATAATGGTCGTTTGGCATAATGGTCATTTGGCATAATGACCGTTTGGCGTAAAATGATGGATAAAAATTTCGAAGAAGCCTCCTCACGCTTCGCGTTCAAACGCTTCGCGTTGCGGACCGGGCTGGGGGATTGTCCCTAGCTTTGGGTAAACCTAGAAACACGGGACCTTCCTAGGGCTTTGAATAAACCTAGAAAGACATGGCCGTTCTAAAATGATGGATCAAAATTTCGAGGAAGCCTCCTCACGCTTCGCGTTCGAACTGAAATGAAGTGTGGTCCTTACGCTTCGCGTTGCGGACCGGGCTAGGGGATTGTCCCTAGCTTTGGGTAAACCTAGAAACACGGGGCCTTCCTAGGGCTTTGAATAAACCTAGAAAGACGTGGCCGTCCTAAAATGATGGATCAAAATTTCGAGGAAGCCTCCTCACGCTTCGCGTTCGAACTAAAATGAAGTATGGTCCTCACGCTTCGCGTTGCGGACCGGGCTAGGGGATTGCCCCTAGCTTTGGGTAAACCTAGAAACACGGGGCCTTCCAAGGGATTTGATTAAACCTAGAAAATCGGTAAATTGAAAAAAAAACTTATGTGTTTTAATGAAATGAATTTGCGGCTTTATCGGTGACAATTAAAGAGTTGAAATGAAAGACGGATAGAAGAACAGAAGAAAATTCTAAGGTGGTGAAAAGAGCGAAGAGCATTTGAAATAGAAGCTTGACCACATGCTAAATTCTTTGTCCCACATCAATTAACTGTATTGAAGAAGTAGTACCCAATAGAGAAGGCACTACATTTTTCGATACAGTTAATTATGGATGGTTCGACCGCCATGTGAGTGTGCACATGTGCCGAACGGACGAAAAATTTAGCATGTGGTTGCTCTGTTAAGTCTTCTATTGTGCGATATCGTTCCATCGATGGCTAGGTAGATTTCTTATTTTCGTTTTGTGCGGATGTTCCAACTGGATTGAGTTGTCGCATACGGTCAACGGTCAGAAATCTTGGCCTAACTATTTTCGATTATCGGAACGATGTTTTGTAATTGATTTTTATAGCCGAATTATTTTTATTATTTTAAGAGGAGAAATCACCGTGAATTTGTTTTATGAAATGAATTTGCGGCTTTATCGGTGACAATTAAAGAGTTGAAATGAAAGACGGATAGAAGAACAGAAGAAAATTCTAAGGTGGTGAAAAGAGCGAAGAGCATTTGAAATAGAAGCTTGACCACATGCTAAATTCTTTGTCCCACATCAATTAACTGTATTGAAGAAGTAGTACCCAATAGAGAAGGCACTACATTTTTCGATACAGTTAATTATGGATGGTTCGACCGCCATGTGAGTGTGCACATGTGCCGAACGGACGAAAAATTTAGCATGTGGTTGCTCTGTTAAGTCTTCTATTGTGCGATATCGTTCCATCGATGGCTAGGTAGATTTCTTATTTTCGTTTTGTGCGGATGTTCCAACTGGATTGAGTTGTCGCATACGGTCAACGGTCAGAAATCTTGGCCTAACTATTTTCGATTATCGGAACGATGTTTTGTAATTGATTTTTATAGCCGAATTATTTTTATTATTTTAAGAGGAGAAATCACCGTGAATTTGTTTTATGAAATGAATTTGCGGCTTTATCGGTGACAATTAAAGAGTTGAAATGAAAGACGGATAGAAGAACAGAAGAAAATTCTAAGGTGGTGAAAAGAGCGAAGAGCATTTGAAATAGAAGCTTGACCACATGCTAAATTCTTTGTCCCACATCAATTAACTGTATTGAAGAAGTAGTACCCAATAGAGAAGGCACTACATTTTTCGATACAGTTAATTATGGATGGTTCGACCGCCATGTGAGTGTGCACATGTGCCGAACGGACGAAAAATTTAGCATGTGGTTGCTCTGTTAAGTCTTCTATTGTGCGATATCGTTCCATCGATGGCTAGGTAGATTTCTTATTTTCGTTTTGTGCGGATGTTCCAACTGGATTGAGTTGTCGCATACGGTCAACGGTCAGAAATCTTGGCCTAACTATTTTCGATTATCGGAACGATGTTTTGTAATTGATTTTTATAGCCGAATTATTTTTATTATTTTAAGAGGAGAAATCACCGTGAATTTGTTTTATGAAATGAATTTGCGGCTTTATCGGTGACAATTAAAGAGTTGAAATGAAAGACGGATAGAAGAACAGAAGAAAATTCTAAGGTGGTGAAAAGAGCGAAGAGCATTTGAAATAGAAGCTTGACCACATGCTAAATTCTTTGTCCCACATCAATTAACTGTATTGAAGAAGTAGTACCCAATAGAGAAGGCACTACATTTTTCGATACAGTTAATTATGGATGGTTCGACCGCCATGTGAGTGTGCACATGTGCCGAACGGACGAAAAATTTAGCATGTGGTTGCTCTGTTAAGTCTTCTATTGTGCGATATCGTTCCATCGATGGCTAGGTAGATTTCTTATTTTCGTTTTGTGCGGATGTTCCAACTGGATTGAGTTGTCGCATACGGTCAACGGTCAGAAATCTTGGCCTAACTATTTTCGATTATCGGAACGATGTTTTGTAATTGATTTTTATAGCCGAATTATTTTTATTATTTTAAGAGGAGAAATCACCGTGAATTTGTTTTATGAAATGAATTTGCGGCTTTATCGGTGACAATTAAAGAGTTGAAATGAAAGACGGATAGAAGAACAGAAGAAAATTCTAAGGTGGTGAAAAGAGCGAAGAGCATTTGAAATAGAAGCTTGACCACATGCTAAATTCTTTGTCCCACATCAATTAACTGTATTGAAGAAGTAGTACCCAATAGAGAAGGCACTACATTTTTCGATACAGTTAATTATGGATGGTTCGACCGCCATGTGAGTGTGCACATGTGCCGAACGGACGAAAAATTTAGCATGTGGTTGCTCTGTTAAGTCTTCTATTGTGCGATATCGTTCCATCGATGGCTAGGTAGATTTCTTATTTTCGTTTTGTGCGGATGTTCCAACTGGATTGAGTTGTCGCATACGGTCAACGGTCAGAAATCTTGGCCTAACTATTTTCGATTATCGGAACGATGTTTTGTAATTGATTTTTATAGCCGAATTATTTTTATTATTTTAAGAGGAGAAATCACCGTGAATTTGTTTTATGAAATGAATTTGCGGCTTTATCGGTGACAATTAAAGAGTTGAAATGAAAGACGGATAGAAGAACAGAAGAAAATTCTAAGGTGGTGAAAAGAGCGAAGAGCATTTGAAATAGAAGCTTGACCACATGCTAAATTCTTTGTCCCATGTTGATGTGGGACAAAGAATTTAGCATGTGGTCAAGCTTCTATTTCAAATGCTCTTCGCTCTTTTCACCACCTTAGAATTTTCTTCTGTTCTTCTATCTGTCTTTCATTTCAACTCTTTAATTGTCACCGATAAAGCCGCAAATTCATTTCATAAAACAAATTCACGGTGATTTCTCCTCTTAAAATAATAAAAATAATTCGGCTATAAAAATCAATTACAAAACATCGTTCCGATAATCGAAAATAGTTAGGCCAAGATTTCTGACCGTTGACCGTATGCGACAACTCAATCCAGTTGGAACATCCGCACAAAACGAAAATAAGAAATCTACCTAGCCATCGATGGAACGATATCGCACAATAGAAGACTTAACAGAGCAACCACATGCTAAATTTTTCGTCCGTTCGGCACATGTGCACACTCACATGGCGGTCGAACCATCCATAATTAACTGTATCGAAAAATGTAGTGCCTTCTCTATTGGGTACTACTTCTTCAATACAGTTAATTGATGTGGGACAAAGAATTTAGCATGTGGTCAAGCTTCTATTTCAAATGCTCTTCGCTCTTTTCACCACCTTAGAATTTTCTTCTGTTCTTCTATCCGTCTTTCATTTCAACTCTTTAATTGTCACCGATAAAGCCGCAAATTCATTTCATAAAACAAATTCACGGTGATTTCTCCTCTTAAAATAATAAAAATAATTCGGCTATAAAAATCAATTACAAAACATCGTTCCGATAATCGAAAATAGTTAGGCCAAGATTTCTGACCGTTGACCGTATGCGACAACTCAATCCAGTTGGAACATCCGCACAAAACGAAAATAAGAAATCTACCTAGCCATCGATGGAACGATATCGCACAATAGAAGACTTAACAGAGCAACCACATGCTAAATTTTTCGTCCGTTCGGCACATGTGCACACTCACATGGCGGTCGAACCATCCATAATTAACTGTATCGAAAAATGTAGTGCCTTCTCTATTGGGTACTACTTCTTCAATACAGTTAATTGATGTGGGACAAAGAATTTAGCATGTGGTCAAGCTTCTATTTCAAATGCTCTTCGCTCTTTTCACCACCTTAGAATTTTCTTCTGTTCTTCTATCCGTCTTTCATTTCAACTCTTTAATTGTCACCGATAAAGCCGCAAATTCATTTCATAAAACAAATTCACGGTGATTTCTCCTCTTAAAATAATAAAAATAATTCGGCTATAAAAATCAATTACAAAACATCGTTCCGATAATCGAAAATAGTTAGGCCAAGATTTCTGACCGTTGACCGTATGCGACAACTCAATCCAGTTGGAACATCCGCACAAAACGAAAATAAGAAATCTACCTAGCCATCGATGGAACGATATCGCACAATAGAAGACTTAACAGAGCAACCACATGCTAAATTTTTCGTCCGTTCGGCACATGTGCACACTCACATGGCGGTCGAACCATCCATAATTAACTGTATCGAAAAATGTAGTGCCTTCTCTATTGGGTACTACTTCTTCAATACAGTTAATTGATGTGGGACAAAGAATTTAGCATGTGGTCAAGCTTCTATTTCAAATGCTCTTCGCTCTTTTCACCACCTTAGAATTTTCTTCTGTTCTTCTATCCGTCTTTCATTTCAACTCTTTAATTGTCACCGATAAAGCCGCAAATTCATTTCATAAAACAAATTCACGGTGATTTCTCCTCTTAAAATAATGTGTTTTAATGTTTAGCAACATTTTATGTTACCTTATAAATTTTTATATTTTTATGCCAAACGGCCATTATGCCAAACGGACATTATGCCAAATGACCATTATGCCAAACGTCCATTATGCCAAACGGCCATTATGCCAAACGACTTTATGCCAAACGACTTTTATGCCAAACGACGTTATGCCAAACGGCTTTATGCCAAATGACTTTAGGCCAAACGGCGTAGGACCGTGTGGAAGTACTCAAAATTTTTGTTACATTTCGGAACAAACTTGTTCCAAAATATCCTTAGGGGGGTGGTGAGATCTATAAAATCGAGACAGGGGGCGGTGAGCGAAAAAGTTTGAAAACCTCTGCTGTAGACCTATTAACATCTATATGAGGTTCAGGGTGGTTTTCCTCGGGTTCGAAGAGCATAAATTCGTTCTGGCGACCAGGTGAACCTCACATGACCGAACGATATGCTCGACGTCGTGGTAACCTTGCACAGCCACACAAATTGCTGCCAGCAATATTTATACGATAGAGCTGGGGGACAGGGTTGTCAGATGGTTTTTTAAAAAATCTGCATCGGCCTCATGAAAAAATCTGTATTTATCTGTATTTGAACTTAAGTCACCAAAAACTTTTATTAAAGTAGTTTTTCGATTTTATCACTGTTCCATTTTTCAATACTCGCTCAATTAACGCTCGATTGGATCACGGTTATTGTTTCAATTTTATCACGTGGTGTTTGGAAATCATTTAGAAATCATTTGCCATTTTTCCATTTTTATTTCAAGTTTCGCCAAATTCACGGTTTTGCCATTATTACGGTGAATTGAGCGTGTTAAAATCGAAAACTACTGCATTGTTTTCTATGTTAGCTTATTGCTTAATGTGCAATTTGAAAATCAGTTTTAATGGTTTTAACTTATTCATTATTCAAAAATTGATTTATTTTTTGATTTATTTCATTTATTGAGCTTAATCTAGAGTGCGAAAATGTTACACTCAGGCAAATTTTTATTACGATATTCATAAGATACCTCTTATGAACCGCTTTTAGGGGTGCAAACTTATTGTTCATAAGAATCTTATGAAATTCTTTCGTTTTTCATAGGAAAATCTTATGAAAATTAGAAGAAACGGCATTGTGAAAAAATAATGAACACATTCATTCATTCCATCAGTTTTTCGTCCTCCAACGACACGAAGCACTCGCAAGTTGATAGCTATTAGTTTTGCTCAATAGCTAAATGTTATTGTCATCTTCTGAATGGTAAGTTAGATTTGATCTTTTTGCTGCGAACGTTTAATATATTAGTAAACTAAAACATATTTTTTATTTACTTTCAGCATGCTGATCGGCAAAAACAACGCATGGTCGAAGAATTGGATGCGGCAAAAAAACTTTGGTTGAACCGGGTGTTGATGTGCTGCTAATGGTGACCATTAGTGATTAAATTTCAAACAAATTAGGTTAACAATAAAGTGAATCTTTTCAGCATCAAATATCTCAAGTTATTCTTATTAGAAACTGATTTCCTATTTCCATAAGAGCCTCTTATGAAAAGCAACAAATCCCCATTACATTAGGTGTTCATCTTCAGAATTCATTCGCGTCATAAGATAATCTTATGAATTTCAATGATTTTTCTTATGGCGCCACTTCATAAGAGAATCTTATGGCATTCATAATAGTATTTTTCTGAGTGTAGTTGTAAGTTTTTTTTTGCTAGATATGAAAATTATTACTAAAGGTTAATTCACTCACAACAGATGGAAAAATGAAATTTTGTTGGCCGCAGCCTAACAATCTTAGGACCGAATTCTTAAAGTTTGTCACATTTTAGGAGCATTTTGTTGAGCATCCTTTCATTTTAATACATAAAACTTTAAACTATTTTTGTTATTATCTAAATCGGAAAGCGAAATGCGTGAGATTTAGCTCATTGATTTTAAGTTATAATTCTAAAGAATTAACCAAATAACTGTGAATGTGCTTCTGAATTCAGAATCTCATTTCTGTTTACTAAATTTTCTCAACCTTTTTTCTAAAATCTTAAAATTCAAAAATGTAAAAAAAATTGAAATCAAGTTATGGATGAAAGTTAATCACACGATTAGTGATTAACCAAAGTCAAACCTGGATATAAATATGTTATCGGTAATAAAAACGATACTTGATTTTCGAATTTACATTACACAAGGGAAAGTCAGTTTTGGTTCCTATGTTTAAATACTTAATTGATTTTGGAAGATTTTGGGTTCCTAATTTCAAATCAATCAGATTTTAAATAGAAATTTTAATATTTTCTTTTTATACCCAATAATTAATCTACATGAATACGTACAACAGATTTTCAACCTTTCTGTTATCTTTCATTTATTCAATCGTTCATATATCTTGCTTAGATATTTTAGTTTCAGAAACACAACGCTTTAAAAAATTAAATATTATCTATTTCTGCCATCATTCAAAAAGTCTTTGCAAATTTCATATTTTAACTTATTTCCCAACCTTGTTGAAGTCTACAAAACGATTTGACTCATGCCTCAAGAAAATGAAAGATTGTATTTTGTTCATTAAATTTAGGTCAAAATTTCCATTTTTGTTGAATTGGAATAAAATTGACAAAACGGAGAATCCACCGAAATCAAGATAACTCGCGGTCCTCGGGAAAGTCGATAACTGAATCGAAACCATTTTTTTTATATCTTTCTCATATAGTTTGCCGGCGCATAAATTTATTGAATGCTTTTTTTTAACATATTTTTAGTATTGTCAATTGCATGAATTTTTAGACTATAAGGGTATATACGGACGATAGCATTGGTGAAAAATTGGCCTCAGCCATAACCTCAAATTTTGATTTGCTGATGGCCTCACCAGTGATGCTAGGTGCGTTACTTCAATTAGTATTTGCTTGTTTTCAACTTATTATAATATTACTGAATTGATTTTTTTTAAATTATCAACAACTAAATGTTGGAATTCATTACGGGGCGTTCCTAAATGGATGAAGATAAGCCATCTTTTGCTAATGAATTTTAAAGGTTATTTCAAAACATCTGAAATAAATATATTTTTGTACTGATTGGTAGATTAAAAAAGAGTTGTTTCTAACATTTAAACGAATGCAAAATCATTCACTGTTACAAACAAGTAAATTAATGAAAACCCCGTCTTTGACTTTGAAAATAATCGCCTACATGTTTTGATAATTTTAAACATATCCACATAATTCACATTCCACATAATTTCAATTACAATGCAATTAGAAAAAATTAATCATTTTCCAAATATTAATGCACTTGGCATCTCTGAACACCTAAAAAATCAAAACACGAATATCTTTGTCGCTTTTCCACAGGGCGAATTTGTCGATATTAGTGCCGGAAAATCGCGTTTATCGTGCGCCCTTTTTAAAAATCGATTCTGTTCTCCCATGGTTTGAGGTTAGGGCTGAGGCCTCCTGCTAAGGTGGTGTTCGTGTAGAACTGTCAATATATCCTAATTGAGAGAATCTGATTTGACAGGTAACAATTCCGCACTCACTAACACCATCACATTCTTTATATAAACTATCATGTGCTAAAAGTTGAAAAGGGACTATATGAAAAAAGGACCAACATCAGAGTTCAGTTACTTCAAATTATTTCTACCAAAAAATCAACTATCATCGTTGCCGTCTTCAACAAACTGCGCAGATTGCACCTATTTAGACCCCCGTGTAAATAATTTGCGCGCAGTAAAATCTGCTCACAGACCTACCCGCATAATCATATTACAATATATAGAGAATATTCTATATTGTCTCTAAACGTTATCGTTTATTGTAAAGTGAACAGTATATGTACAATAACACAGACCATATTAACAATCTGTATTATGATTATCTGTTAAAGTACCATATGGGGAAAGGGCTGTTAAGCATGTTTACCATTCAAAAAGAGCGATTTTTTCGAACAAATATTTCATGCTACATTATTGGATACGGTTAAAATATCATCCACTTTTGGCGAGCAAAACAATCTACCTGAATGTTCTAGCTACGTTGGAATACAAAATCATAGATTTCATCAACTTCAATGGATATAGTTTGCTTATAGTAGTTTGTAGTAAAAATAACGCTCAATCATACGTTCCGCATATTGTAAAATATTTTTAAAAAGAGCTTCCCTGTACCATAACCAATATAGTTCCAATTCTTTCCCACAAAAAATAAAATAAAATTAAAAAATTTAAATGTTGAGATTTTTATTTTTTATTTCTGATATTATACATGGATTATACAATCTTACCTATTTGTGCAGATCTGCATTGTTCAGCCTTTCAGTAGATTTTTTTTCCGCTCTCCGCTCAGCAGAGATCTTTGTTTCTGTAATTTCATTAGTTTTATTTAATCTCACTAGTTTTTATCGATAATATAATATAGTTTTACTTACTTTTCGCGTTCTGTGTGTTTTTCTCAGCGTGATTCTTTTTTTTCGGAGCCATTTTGAACACAGTTTTCAGTTCCGAACCTGGCGTGGGGTTGCCGACACAAATTTTAACGAAGTGAAGTGAAAATTAGCAGATGCTGAACCCAAGAGCGAAAAAATGCATAAGCTCACAACTACATCTTAAAATAACAATATTAGTTATTATCCGCAAGAGGTGAAATGATAACGACTTGTCTAACTCATACAATGTTGTCAATGTTGTTTTTTTTTTAATTTAATGTCTAATGCTAAGAAAATATAAGGAAACTTTGTCGTACACTGTTAGAGTCCTGGATAAGGTCCAGAGACAATATTCAAAGGTTGCAAATTTTTATTCTCTTATTATACTATACTTACTAAATCATATATCATATTGTCACTGTCACTGATACGATCCTGTCATAATTTATTGAGGTAATAAAATTTTGAACATGTATAATGAAATGATACTTGGAAGATATTTCATACTGGTACTGCTACCAATATATTAAGTTAATAGTTAGTACTATATCCCCAACTGTTTTTAATTATGCGGGTATACATAGACAATGACACATATCGATATTCTTTACATCTTTGGATAAAATTGAATTAAAAACTATTGCGACTGGTGTGTCAGTAAAAATGGTCAGTGAATCCATAATGTTTTGGCTAATTTTTCAGTAATTCGAAAAACGCCCGATTTATTTGTTCCACTTACATTCTTGTACCCGAATGTACAGAATGCATTCTGTTTTCTGTTCGTTTCTTTTCATTTGTTAATCGTTCAATTTTCGTTATTAAACTCCTTGGTTCGCATTTCATAATAATTTTCGCCAAAACAATAACGATTATGCCGTTTGGAAATGTGATTCGAAAATCAGAAGCGAGCAACGGCTGATTTGAAAAACTGACACGGGTTGTCTATGTGTGCGTCAGTGCGAAAATATTTCTGCGTGGAAATTATTTGCACAGGAGTCTAAATAGGTGCAATTTCCGCAATATTTATATCTAAAATGAGAGCTTTATATTGCTTGAAATTTTCTGCCACGTTTTATCGACAAAATTTTAAAATCTAATTTTTAAATCTTTACCACATTTAGGACGAACTACGAAAAATTTAGTCTTATAAACATCACGCCTGATGTTACACTTAGAAAACTAACTCAAAAACTATAAATACTTATAACTATTTTACAATATTCTGCAAAATAAAACTCGACACATTAAGTTAAAAATATGAAATGAAATATTAACTTCAGTGATTGTCGAGATGTAAAACGTTTAATTTCAAAATCTATTGATAAAATTTTTTTTTATAAGTTAATTTCAAATCACTTCAAATCCTTTTTGTTATCATAATGAAATATCGAAATTAAATTTCGAGAATTTTTTCCTGTATATATGATCTAAAACTTGTTTCAATAAGTGGGTTGGCTTAAAAAAATTAACTGCATATCGTATAAAAAATGTTTTTTTTTAAATTCTTCTACTTTATTCAGTGAAAGAGTTTTGAATTAAAAAACTGAAGTAGCAAGCCTGATTGAATCTGAAATGAGAATCTATATATATAAAACAGGGAGAGAGACAGCCCATACAGAAATGTGCGAACACGCAAAACTCTTCACTGGATCATCCGATTTGCATCCGATTTTTTTTGTTGTGTTCGTCTTCACGCGAAGAATAACACAACGGAGAGATAATTTCGAAAATGTTTTTGTGGAATTTGAAAATAATTTTTAGTTTTTATTCGTATCAAATAAAAGTCATGGCACCCAATTTCGATCATTCCTTTTAACATTTAACTAAATCACCCAGAGTAGAAAGGCGCCAAAAGCAATCAAGGCTTACTGATACTCATTTACATCTATGTAGGAAGTTTTGGCGCCCTTTTTCATTGCCACTGTACTCTTCACGTGGCACCAGTAAAATGGATACTTGGATGTGTTTGTCAATCTTCTTTACGGGGAGAAAAAAAAACCGCTTTTAGGAAAGGTTCATATTGCCGAAAATAATCAGTTTGGCTTCAGGATCAAGGCAAATCAAATATTTTTGGAAAGCTTCCCAGATTGACCGTTTTTACCCGGGCATGTCTGGACGTTTGATACACATTTTGAGAAAGGTCCGATCCGACTCGATTGTCCGGATTTCGTTAAAACAATCTCGGATTTAGCTCCGATTCATTCACTTTATTTTCAAAATTTAAGTGCAAAAATGAATGTGTTTCGATAAACAAAAAAGGTGTTTTTCTCCTGATTTTCGTTGAGCAATTCTTCGATTTTGCCAAATTCGGTAAAAAATCTGGTAACCTTAATTTACCCCGTTTTTTGTGCTGTTAATTTTAGGGCCAAATTGAAGAATGTCATACTACTCAAGGAGAAAAAGTATGTAAATTGAATAAGAACTTAATTATTCTCTCCTGTTTCCTTCCTTTCCTTCCATTCCATCCTGTTTCATTTCTGATTTTGAAATCAAGATCACAATAAAAATCAAACAACTGAATTATCGATAAACATTTTTTTTCACAAATTCCTTAAGCCTAAATTAAAGTCACAAAAATTAGTTACAGACACTAAAAATGCTTCTTTGAATTCAAAAAGTGAATTCAAGTATGAAATAGGAATTACTTCAATTTTCTACGTAAATTTAGAATTTCCAATGCCTTAGAATAATTTTTGAAATTGGAATTCAGACTTCAAATTTATTTATTTTTCGACCGGGAATAATTTATAGGTTTTGTTTGGCTTTCGGTCTTCCGGTCGAGATTTATAACAAATTTAAATTTTATAGCCAGAAACCGACGATTGATGAACGCTTTAGGAGCGCATCTGTTTCGGACTATAGTACGAATGATCGAGTCAGTGAACATTTTTTTTTTTGGTTCCACAAGAAATATGTTTTATGCTTTATGTTTTATTTTAGTTCCTTGAAAAAGAATAAATATTAATTCGAAACGTTGGATGAAGAATACATAAAAAGTATTGTAAATCTTGACCGAAAGACCGAAAGCCGAACATAACCTATAGATTTCAAATTTGAAATTTGAATTACAATATCCAATTGTACTGGTTGGATTGCAAATTCAGACTCAGAATTTAGATTAACATGACAAGTCCAAAACCATGCACCCAGAACTCAGACATAAAAACAATTGAAAATGTACAATGAAAAACTTCACTCAGTATTCAAGACGAGAAGACGAGAATCCAAAAATTTTAGAGTTTTAGTAGGAGTAGATTTTAACGGATTCTGTTTTCGAAATTGCAGAGAAAAAAATCATGAATCCAAACTCACGTAGTTAAGTTTTGATTAACAAATTTGTAATGCACCCGTAATCCATCGTTGATGATTATATTCCAAGTTTCAGAAATCAGAGCTCAATAATCTAATTCTTTGTGCGATAATTAATATAAATGTGAACATGATCATTGCAGATATGAGGATGAGGAATTGATATGATTGATGTTTACTTAACTTAAAAAAGACGATTTTTGCACCTTATCCCTCTGATTCTAAGGGCCTCAATTATTTTCTTAATAATTTGCTTTTAAACCTGCTTTATCTGTTTTCTGTAGAAACCCCAACAAACATCACCGTTGTCTGAATAATCTTACTTTTAACTTTAAAAAATGACTTATTTCGGTTTAAAACCCTGATAATCATCTTCATATATTTCAAAACTGAGAAGATCATAAAATTCTGATCGAAAAAACGGGAATTTGAAAATGGAAACTCCCTGGCCACCCTGTTCATTGTAAAAAAAAGAAGAAGACAAGATCATACAACTAAGAGCACCTCATAAAATGCATTGAAGATAACAGATATAGAATGTTATTTGGAATTTGTTAAAAAAATGAAACATTTAAAACGCAAATTTTCATATCATGAGAAGTGTTGTTTGGAAAGACTGCAAATAGAGATATGCCATGTCTGCAAATTTGGTAAACAGTGAAGAATACTTTCCCTAGAGGAAGACATCAGCACTAAAATTTCTTCCAATATGGCTATGGGTAGTGAAAAAGGTGAGTACAGGAAATTTGAATAAACAAAAAAAGTTGCGTAGCGAATCCATCGAATCCACACTCGATAAGATGGAAGCTCAAATAAACGTTTTCCTAGATCAATTACTGTCCCTATTCACCTTACCTGGGGAGTGAATTAAAATAGTAAAAATACTTACAACTTTCTTTTTGATTGAGTTCTGTGGTAAGATCCACTTAACATAATTCGACAGAAATAAAAAAAATGTCCGAAATCTGCTCCAATTCTCCACATTTTGCGGTAGGTACCATACAAATATCATGAAATCATTTCGAAAATTTAAAGGCTTAACAAAGTTTGCCGGGTCAGCTAGTTTTCTATATGATTCTCAAACTATTTTCTTTCTAAAACTCTCTTAAAGTGATAATCTTAGATACCACCCTACTTTATAGATATCAAACTTAAGGAGAAGAAATTTTATACTGATTTTATTATCAAAATCTGTAGACTCTGTTAGGGGGCCATCATTCGCCGTTAAAACAATTAAGTTATGCTGTTGAGAAAAAGAAACTATTGAAGCTCCTACACGGAAAAAAATTGCATGGGCTTTTCAAATACAGAGTCATGATAATTTTACTATATCCATCATTTAGTATTTTCAACCATGATTTAGTATTTTTTACCGAAAATCTGGGCGATAATACTACGACATAGTATTTTTACTATCCGAACTTTGACAGCTCATAGTAATTTTCTCGTGTCTTAATTACCATGCGCATGATATTTTGATATTACACAATTCGTGTTCTTGAAATTACTATGCCCATGGTAATGTTGAAACACCGTCATTTGTGTTGTCAAAAATATTATGCGCATTATAATTCATAGTAATTTCACTATGTGCTTCGTTCGAGTGTTTGTTTTTTGAGGGTCAGCCGTTCGCGATTTCGGAACGCGAACAAAAATTATCGGATTGTCGGTTTGTCGTATCGGGAAATGTATTCCCTCAGGTGAGTAAATTGTGTTTTTTTTTGTTACTTCTAATTAACTGCTTATGAAATATGCTAACAGAACAATTTTCCTATAATGTTGACGAAAGATTTCCCAGATTGTGTCGACGACCAGCTGGAAAGGGCCTCAACGAGCCTTTGAACCAACGCACCCGGAGCGGGACAGCAGATTAGTCTGATCGGAAATTTTTCAGGTTAGTGAGATTTCGTTCTATTTCATTCACCAGCGGATAGGCGAATTTACCATTTTTTTTTTTCAATTCCATGTGTGATACTGTTTTTTCTTAATTTATTTAGTGTCGGCGAATGCGCTCGAGTTCCTCAACCTCCTTCGATTTCGGATATTGAACAACGTCGGAGGACATTGTGACGAAAGCTGCTAACCGCGGTGAGCTGGTCCACTGTTTGCGGAACGCAATTTCAGTACATCTGCTGGGCCGTTAAATGCTGGCTTTCAGGTGAGTGAAATTGTGTTTTTATTTTCTAATTTTTCTACTGCTTGTTGAACAAGCAAACTGAACAGTTTTTGTACCTTTTCGTATTTCCTATAATTAATTGTTTCCCGTTTATTTTTCATTTTCATTTCAGACGCTAAGTGTGATGCAACCCCTGTGCCCCATTCGTGGGTGGTGCTACCACCATGAATTGAAATATAAAGAAAAATAATTTTAAAAAATAAAAATTTTAATTTGTAACAAATGAATTTTATTTCGAGGTCTTTATACAATGTCGCATGGTAATTTTGTGATGTATATCATGATAGGGTACTCATTTTAATGTGTTATTACGATAATGAAAAATTGCAATTTTACTATGCTCGAAGTAAAAGAGCTCATTCTATCATTGACAATTTTACTATGAACGTAGTCAAAATTACTATGCGCAGCCAAAATTAACACAAAGTAAAATTACTATGTGCATGGTAATATCAAGAACAAAACATTATTGACTCAAAAATATGGTTGCGTGTTGTTCATTTAAACCACGGATCTAGTAATTTTACTATGCTTTTTTTTTGTGTGTAGGCAGGCTTACCCACTGATTACACTGATCTCACTGACATGACACTTAGAGCAAAAATACGATAATTTTCTGGGTAATTTTGCCACCTACCGTCGGTATTGCGAACCTACAAAATTTAACAAAACAATGCCCTGTAGGAAAAATGTACCTGCTTAGCCTAATTGTATCGTCGAAATAGCCTATTATTATTCTATTGAAGTTGGGTGGCACTTCCTAACTGGGATTGCAATTCTTTAAATCGATCGCTACGCAATTAGCGTACTACTGGAAAAACTATCCAGCAAGCGAAATCGAATGCTTCGTTTTCGAAACTATAGCTACATGAGGCCAATGGTAATGGAAAAGCAACGTCTTATAGAGCGGGTCGCTTAAACAGAGCTGAGGCTATAACAAAGTAGTGTTCAACAAGTCGTGTGGCGATACTAACCAAGGCCCAATGAATAGCAGCTAACTCAGCTGTAAACACAAAGCATGGTGACATGGTAGGTATAGACATGAATCGGGTCTGAAGATGAGGAACCGAAGTGATAGTAAATAGAATCGATCTTTCAAAGGGAATATCGCTGCGAAATCTTCAAGACTCTTGGTATGTCATGCATAATTTTAATAACCTAGATATTTCTCGATGAGAAATATTTCGTTATGTACGCTCAGAAATGAAAAAAATTATAAATACTTATATTGTTTTTCATTTATTTTCACGCCAAGAAAAGGTTATACATTTTACCTAAAAAAATATAGTAAACATTGTTACAGAGCTAGATAAATAATAAATAGTCGTGCATGCATTCTAGAAAAGCAATCATTTCTATACATAGTTCGACAGTAGCAGCATAGTCGAACTCCAGCGCTCCCTTCAGAATATTTTTTGGAATAATTATAGACATCTCAGTAAGGCATCTTTGGAACGGTTGTGAATGCCTTTGACGTTCGTAATCCGGATCTGGCTATCTACTTTTTAACATACGTCATATTCATAGGTTTACGAGGCGCCGGCTGTCGTTGACGGGACAGAAAACTCTGGCCCGGACCGCTTAGCAGTGCGAGTCGTGAATCAACTGCCTCTCGCTGGCAAGTATTAGCCATCCGATAGAACGCCGTCGTGATCAGTTGTTCCTCCTGCAGTCCCATCGGAGCACGTTTCGAATCCGATTGTTCGGCTGCATCTGAGAGAGCACTGCCAACTATTCCGGCCACATTGACCGCAGTAGCTGCCATTGTGGAAGCCACGGTAGTCGTCGACGACGAAGAACCTTCTGAATCTTGAGATGATTTATCCAAAATAAGGGCTTCTGAAATAACATGATAATGGGTGCATCATATATTAACGTTTACTTGTTTGAATAGAAACGAGTTCAAACATACCATTAACAACACGCGGATCCAGCGTTTTAATTACTTCCTTGGCTTTTTCCACACATTTCTTGAAGCGAGTATCGGCTGCTTGTAGTTCTTGGCGGAGTTGAGCATTTTGCGATTGCAAATCATCAATCTGGGACGAACGTTGCTCGTTCAGTTCCAGTGCTTGTTTCAGCTGAATATCGATGTCAGATTTTGAGCTATGATGTTCCTCGGGATGACTTTGGCTGAGTAACAAGATGCGTTGATTGGCTGTTTTTAATTGGTCTCGCAGCTTTTCGTTTCGCTGATTTGCGTCATCCAGGAGTTGCTGAAAATTTAGCAAATAAATCTTAATGTTCAAAATTCACTAAACTTATTTTCTCACCGAAAGAGCCGTTTGACCACCTTGCCCTTCTCGGAGTGCCTTGTTTTCTTTCTCCAGTCGTTCGATGCGATCGCGTATGTCACTGGAATGTAGTTCTTTGGACATAGTGTTGCCTCCCTCCGAATCATCTGCCACCTGCCCACATTTGAGCTCGTCACAAATTTCTCTCAGGGCATCCCGTTCTCCAAGCAGATTTTCCTTTTCTCGTTGAACGGCAGACAACTTTGTCTGTAGTTGATTGTACTCGAATTCTGTCTTCATAGTTTTGCTCATCTCAGTGTCCAGTTTGAGGTGAAGATCCTGTATTTCCTTCTTATACAACTCAACCTGACCCTTAAGACCAGAAAACTTTTTTGCCTCTTCCTCATACTCCAGATTCTGCTTCAGATAATCTGCACTTCTCTCTTCTAGCATTTTGATTTGTTTTTTCAGATCGTTGTAGTCTTCCAATTTTTTCTTGTAGGTATTTAGTTGAGTTTCGGCAATTTTCAATTTATCGTTAGCTTCCTTGAGGATGTCGATTTCGTCCTTAAGCTGAGCAATCTCCGCAGTTGCAGCCTTAAAAACCAACCAAAATAAAAATTATTTCTGTGGCCAAAATTTTTAAACATGATGATGAGCTGAAGAGATTACAAAATAAAACTATACTCACGTGTAATTCATCGACTTTAACTTGCAGATCGGTGATCTCTTTTTCCTGCATTGTCGATTTCATTTTTAGATCATCTCTGGCCGTTTCCGCCTGCATCAAATCATCCTTTAAGCTGTCGACCAGCTTGCGAAGATCGTTGTACCTCGAGGAGCCCAGCTGGATTGGGCCCAGCGAAGTTCCATCGTCCCCGATCAGATTTGGATGTTCATATCGATCGATAACGCTTTGCAGCTTATTCAACTCTTGCTGCAATGTTGTTTTCTCCTCGATCAATATCAGCATCTTCTTGTTCATCTCATGACATTTTTGTGCCAAACTATCCCGATCTTCTTGGAGCGTCTTAACATCCAAACTAGATGCGTTGATAGAATTTCGTGACGGCGATGCTCCTTGCCACACGTATTCAATGTCCTGTAGGGCTGCCATTATATTACGTTGTAGTGACTCCTCCAACTCCATAATCTGGGTGATATATTTTTGCTTCTCAAGACAATTTACGGCACAGCCCAAGATTAGTTGCAGAAGGCGACCGAGTTCGAATTCGTCGCATTTTTCAGCTATCTTCATCGCATCGGGTCGCAGTTCCTCCGAAAGGTACAGGCTCAGAACGTCCTGATAGTAGATATAAACACCTTCGATGATCTTTTTCAGGTTACTAACTTTAAGTCGCCAATTGTTTCCGACGTCAACCTTAATCTTGGTCAGCCAGCTATCGCTGAATGTCTCCGGAGCAATTTGGTTCAGGGCCTGAGCTAGCGCTACGCCATCACTCAGTTGCAGCGCGTTTTTGTGATCAGCTGGAAGATGCAATTCAGACAACCAACGGATTAGGGATTCGTAGATTTCCATTTTATCGCTGTTTTCCATGACGGCTAATTTAGGCAGCAGTTTTTTAACGATTTAGCGAAGAAAATTCCAGCTGACTAGTTTTTCACTGTTTTTCACTCACAAATTAATCAGGAAACAACACCAAAAAGCACACGCTAGAAACTATTAAACCATATATGTTTCAAAAATAACCATTTTTGACCTTTTCCCGGGAAATGTCATTTTATGAGTTCTCCATGAGAACTCATAAAATGACTTTTCGGGGAGAAGTAGAAATATGGTTATTTTTTAACCGTAAGAAAGATTACCGTAGAAATTGAAAAATGGTTATTTTTCAACCGTAAGAGCTTTGAGATTGAGTAAGAGATTTGTAAAATTGATTGCAATTATTGTCGAAGGAATTTAGAAAAACAAGAGTCCTCAGGACAATAATTTTATTCCTTGTACATTATGATAATACTTAAAAACTATGACCCATTATAATAGTTTGATTGATTTTTTTAATATATTATGACTGCCATCTAACTTTAAGCAAACGCAAACAGCAGCCGAATCACCTGGTAGCAAAGGTAAAATTCCCCCACGAACGCTACCGGGATGGATGGATGGATGGATTTGCAAATCGCGAACGTCAACAAAACACCACGAACGATACGCAAAATTAAAAAGCTCTTATTGAGGTATTGTAGTTTACTCAAAACGTTCTTACCCATTTTTGAGAACGAAAATTTCAGCACGCTTGAAATCTTTGTGCCAAAATGCAAAAAAAAAATATTTAAACATTTCGGTATCGAATTGTAAAAAAAAAAATTTTTTGTAAATTTGTTTTCGGCATACAAAAATGTACACAGTAAACGAAAACTACCGAGTTCGGTAATTTATTTTACAGAACTAGTTCTGTAATTCGAAAATATTCGGTAATTAGTCGATCTGACGTCTTGTTTTTACCAAGTTCGGTAGATCGATTCTTTATTTAGCGAAGTTCGTTTATTTTTATGTAAACAAATCGCTTTGCGGTTAAATTTCGGTAAAAAAAACACCGAAAACTGTAAATCAGTATCGCTGTCACAAACAAACGTCAAATTTTGAGCGCTCATTTCTGGCAGCTGTGAGCGCAACCATCTCTGTCTGACAACCGCGATTAGTGGCGCCCCGCTTGCGCTGTAAAAAAGCAAAGAAACGTTTCCAATTCATCCGGCGCGGATTAAACAAATGTTTCGGTCATCGATTTGTGATATTCTCCTGGGATACTCCACACCGCTGGTGTGCCACCAAATTGCTTCTGCGGGAAAGGTACGGAACCTCTAGCGCGCTTGGTATTCGATTGTCTGGCTGGTTGAAAGATTTCCTGTGGTGGTTGGGATTTTTAGAGCTGGTGTTGAACTTGCAGGTAAGTATCAAATGAACTCGGTAATTTTCGTTTACTGTATACATTCTTGGAGAAAGAATATCAGAATTGAAAATTGCGCAAGGGCATTTTTGCGAGGAAAACTTATTAACGCGTACACCATACTTTACCCCCCGAATAGCAAAGACCATGGTATTAATATAAACGAACAATGATTTTCAATTTAACAATCAACTTCATCGTAGAATCTAAATATTTATCAATGGTTTCTAATTCTGAAAGCACCATAATTTTTAAAGTCACTATGAAGTATATTGTTAATTCAAAATATTTCATAGTTGACGAAAATATCAAAAGCATGGTGTCACTGTAATTTTATTGTGAATTTAAATGTAACAGCGATATTCACACGCTCTTTTTTTTAAACTCAAAATTAAGTAGTTTTGGCTCAAAACAGCACTTCGGTGGCTTCCCTCAACTTTGAGTTTGACTGGGCAATAGCAAAACTAAGTTCTGATAGGCATACTCAATACTAAGTTCGGCAGCCGAACTCGAATTTATCCTTTTTTTCGAGGGTAGCTGATTTTCAGGGAATTAAAGGATGATTAAAATTTGTTGTACCCGGATGTTGCTGTTCCGGTACATTGCATTGCAATTACAGAGCGGTGGAAAGTTTTGACATTCCCGGTCAAAGAAAACTTCCGGATGTTATTCCCACGGGAAGTAAACAACATCCGGAAGTTTCCGGACATTCCAAGCCGCTCACCATATGATGACAATGACGGACAGAATTTTACGCTGACACGGTGAACATGCATTCCATTATGAAGTTCCTTCATAGTCTTCCGGTAATTGTTCCGGAACGACATAATTTTGCGACGTGTTCGTTGGTTGCTGTTCCGGTTCGGACTGAACTCGCTAAGTGTTTTCAGTCCAACAAAGAGAGTTCAATTTTTAGTTCATAAGGTCGAACTCAGCTTTGATCCTTCGCCGAAGGAAAAAAAAGGGATCAATTTTGAGTTCGCAGTTCGAACTCCGTTTTGATCCATCGCAAGGAGGAAAAAAGGGTACTTAACTTTAAGTTCATAGAATCGAACTATGTTTTGAACCTCGGTCATACTTAATTTTGAGTTTAAAAAAAAGAGCGTGCATGGTTACATCATAATCCAAACCAAAATCAACATTAGTAAATTTTTGCTCTTTTTACCTATTTTAATTTTTTCGTGTAGAGAAAAATTAGGTGTGTTCAACAGAACTCAATCGAAATCAATTGAAATGGATTGACAGTTGATCAGCTGTTTTTCCAATTGACTTCGATCGATTTCTATCAGGCTGCTTGTAATGGAGGCTTTCCGTGGTCGGTGCCACAATCAAAAAAATCAAGCTGAGGTAAACTTTACGTGTATTGGGCAACATTAGAAAACTCAAACCCCCCATTATCCCCGAAATGGCGTGTACTCACTCGTTTCACAAGGTTGCAACATGCTTCCCCCTCCTCGGATGCCTCGGAGTTAGCGGCGGACCCACTGGACTTTCGCCACCGGTGCGGCGATTGGAATTTGTTGGCGGCTGCTCCTTTGAATGTTCGCCACCGATGCGGCGACGAGAGGCGCTGTGGATGCTGCACCCGATGATCGCCTGCTGCGGCGGTCAGAGGCTTTTTGCTTCGGCGGTGGTCACGCCACAGATGCGGCGAGGAATCTCGGCGGCTGCTGCGCCCGATGATCGCCTGCGGCGGCGGTCAGAGGCTTTTTGCTTCGGCGGTGGTCACGCCACAGATGCGGCGAGGAATCTCGGCGGCTGCTGCGCCCGATGATCGCCTGCTGCGGCGGTCAGAGGCTTTTTGCTTCGGCTGCGGTCACGCCACAGGTGCGGCGAGGAACTTCGGCGGCTGCTGCGCCCGATGATCGCCTGCTGCGGCGGTCAGAGGCTTTTGCTTCGGCTGCGGTCACGCCACAGGTGCGGCGAGGAACTTCGGCGGCTGCTGCGCCCGATGATCGCCTGCTGCGGCGGTCAGAGGCTTTTGCTTCGGCTGCGGTCACGCCACAGGTGCGGCGAGGAACTTCGGCGGCTGCTGCGCCCGATGATCGCCTGCTGCGGCGGTCAGAGGACCCTTTACTTCGGCAGTGGTCACACCACAGATGCGGCGAGGAATCTCGGCGGCTGCTGCACCCGATGATCGCCTGCTGCGGCGGTCTGAGGACCCTTGCTCCGGCTGTGGTCACGCCACAGATGCGGCGAGGAATCTCGGTGGCTGCTTCGGCGGTCAGAGGCCCTTTTCTTCGGCGGCGATTCCCGGAGGTTACGCCACAGATGCGGCAAGGAGCTTCGGTGGCTGCTGCGGCGGTCAGAGGCCCTTTACTTCGGCGGCGATTCCCGGAGGTTACGCCACAGATGCGGCAAGGAGCTTCGGTGGCTGCTGCGGCGGTCAGAGGCCCTTTACTTCGGCAGTGGCTTTCGGTTGTAGCGCCCCAGATGCGGCGAGGAATCTCGGCGGCTGCTGCGCCCGATGATCGCCTTGCTGCGGCGGTCAGAGGACCCTTTGCTTCGGCGGTGGTTCCTTCGGACGCTCCTCGCTGCGGCGATGCAATCCCGTCCGGATCGGCAGCGGTATCCCCGAAATCCTTGCGCTACTGGCGCGCCGACGCAGAGCGAATGGTTTTGGCCCGAGTTCGCCGGGATTTCTTCGCTAGCAGTGCGGCGATGGAACGCAGATTGGAGCCGATTGGATGCGTGGACCTGTTGCTTGCCGGCCCTGGGGAAAGTCTCCGACGGTACCAGCGAGATGAGGGAGTTGATGAGAAAAAAGGCCGCCTGAGCGACCTTTTTAACGATCTTTTCCTCGCCTCGACCCCTCTCAAGCCGAATTTCCCGGCTGAATTTGCCCTTTTGCCGACACAGAGCCGAATTTGCTGTCGGATGGCGGGTGCCAAGATGCACGTGGTGCGGTCTGACCAAGCCTGGTGTTTGCCAAGTTTTGGCTTTTACTTTCCGAACGCTTCCGGTACGCTTCCTTCTTTTTTCTCCCGACTTTTCCCCGGGGCAGCAGAATTTCACTCGCGACGATTTTTCGCGTATGCGAACTTTTACCTCGCGCAACGGAAACGATTTTGACGTTTCCCTTCAATCCTACACGCTCAGTTTCGCTAACTCATTTTCCTGCACGCTCATTATCGTTTACTCATTTCCTGCACGCTCAGGATCCTTTCCATATTTTTGCGTTTATTTTTCCTACACGCTTGCGCAACTTGATATGGGGTTGGGTTTTTGGATGAGTTATTGTTGCCAAACGCTTAAAACGTATCAATTTGAGACTAATAATATAGTAATAAATTTAAATGCAACATGCTGAATGAACAGCCAGACACTAATACTAATGCGCTTAGTTTGTTTTCATTTTTTATTCGGCTGCGCGCTTCAAGCATTTGTCCACAAATTTTGCAGACAGCAAACGCTGAGGCTGAGATGCGACGTCGTGATCGCGCAACCGGAATTCATCTAGACGATCGGGAACTTTTCTATGAAAAGAATGACGATGACGATTATGTTCACCTATAGCCAAGCGGCTGAGAAAGCTGCTGAAGGAATGGCAGAAAAGTTGGTAGATACCAAGGGGCATAGCATCAAAGAATGGGTTTCTATGTTGGGTACACGTACCGAAATCGCTGACCGATTTTAAAGTAAGGGTCAGTATGTCTACTGCGATAAAGTCCGACGGATGTGCGAACATAATGAATCGAGTTTTGTTGTTGTTGCATTTGACTTTTTCTGTAACAACAAATCTGTTAATTTGATACGATTCTAGCGATCTGGCAACATTTTTCAATAAGAACCCATCCTTCCTCAACATTTTATTAGCGTGCATCGGATAAGCAGGAAAAATCCCTGACTGGAAAAACAATCATCGAAAGTATCTGCTCGACGAGCCGAAATCTTACGGAATCGGACCACATTCGGATGGAATTTCCGACTGGGCATTGTTTTGCCTTTTTGATGCAAAAAAGTTGGCAGCAATCTCAACGGAAAATTTTGACAAGACGTCATTAAAAGTTCCGGTGAAAAGGTGGTTGGTGGACGCCGCGCGAAGAGTTTCGCAAAAATTAAATAAGTGGCCAGTAAAGCGTGTGAGCCTTTCTTCAAAGCCCCAGAAAAGGGAAAATCGTTGCTCCACGGGGACTAGAAGGTAAGCTTGTGAAAATAATCGCAGCAGACAGCTTCTTAACGGAGAATTTGCTCCAACAGGCATCTCGGCTGAAAAATCCGGCAATCGCTAGAGTGGCTAGGCCAGAGCTCAGGACAACGGGACGGGTCAGAGGAAAACCAAACGTCCACACAGTGTCCGGTAAGTCTCGTCAAAAGCAGAAAGGGGAAGGAAACTAAAAGTTCCTTGTTTTTTTCCCCCCAGAATGCTCAAGCCAAGTGCTCGCCCGGGCCACAGACACGCTCTGAAAAGAACCGAAATAACGGAGAAGGGGTCGGAAGTCCGTAAGTATCTCAGACAACTCGGAAGAACCCCAGCGGAATAACTAACAAGACGATTTATCCCCAGGACCCCTTTTTGGCAAATTCTTCTTCTTTTGGCCAACTCTACAGGGCCTAGTAGGTGACAAAGCCTTCGCCACGTGGCCTCCACACCTTCCACACATCAACCACCATTCATCTGGCGAGCCCAGCTGCACAACATCCTCACCGGAACAGGCTGCACAGCTACAAGGGCCGCATTCAAGATTCCGGTCACTTCCGTCTCGCTACTTCAGTGGCGACGAATTCCGGGAAACAGCAGCCGAATTCGAGCGGGTTCATTCGCCGCTCAAGTGGCGGAATCGCGGTTATTCAGCCTGCCGAATCCAAGCGCAGCAGATCGCTGAACGTGAGGTAAGAATCCCGCCAAGTCTGCCGAATCCGATCACCGCATCCGTGGTGGAAGTCCGGCAATTCAGCGACCGAATCTGAAGGAATCCCGAACGCCGCACCAGTGGCGTGAGATCCGGTGGAACCTCCGCCGAAACTAAGCGCTTCAGGTCGCCGCACCAGTGGCGAGTAAGCCCGGAGACGATTGCCGAATTCACCTGCCATCGATCGTCGATCCGGTGGAAAATCGCGGCGAATCGGTGCGATTAGGATCGCTCTTCATCGCCGCATCCGAGACGAGGATCATCTGGTGGGACAGCAGCCAATCGGGTTCGCTTTCGTCGCCGCACTAGTGGCGAAAGAATACCGGCGGTATTGCAGCTGAACCGAAGCGAATTTCGTCGCTGCGGCAGGGGCCAACATAAACGCCGCACTGGTGGCGTAGAAATCCCGGCGAATCAGGACCGAATTTTATCGCCGCGACAGGGGCCAACATCGACGCCGCACTGGTGGCGAAGAAATCCCGACGAATCAGGGCCAAATTCATTCGCTTTCGTCGCCGCACCGGTGGCGAAGTATCCTGGGGCACTGCTGCCGAGCAGGACCGAATTTTATCGCCGCGACAGGGGCCAACATCGACGCCGCACTGGTGGCGAAGAAATCTCGGCGAACCAGGGCCAAATCCATTCGCTTTCGTCGCCGCACCGGTGGCGAAGAATCCTGGGGCACTGCTGCCGAGCAGGACCAAGTTTTATCGCCGCAGCAGGGGCAAGCATTTGGTGGCACAGCCGCCGACAAGTTTCGCTCGTCGTCGCCGCACCAGTGGCGAAAGAATCCTGGGGTACCGCGGTCGATCCGGACCGAAGTTCCTTGGCTCATCAGGAGCGAACATCCGCCGAATCCGAGGGCGTTCAATCGTCGCATAGTGGCGAATATCCGGTGGGCCGCGTCAGGGGCAAATAGTCGGCAGCACAGCCGCCGCATCTGTGGCGAGAATCCCGGTGGACAGGTGCCGAATCAGAGGGCAGCAGATCGCCGCACCCGTGGCGAAATCTCGGTGGCACAGCCGCCGAATTCGTTGGTAGCGCGTCGCCGCCTCGGTGGCGAATATCCGGAGGAACAGCTGACAATCCGGGCCGAATTCCATCGCCGCATCAGGGGCGAACATCCGGCGCACTGGTTCCGAGTCCGTGCATAGCAGATAGCCACACCGAGGCGGGAGATCTTGGTGGTTCCGGCGCCGAATCCGTTCGCCAGTGACCGCCGCGCCAGCGGCAGAAATCCGGTGGCAAAACCGTCAAGTCGGACCAAATTCTGATCGCCGCAGCAGGCGAAGAACAATCGGTGCATCAGCCGCCGAAACCGACTGTCTTCGATCGCCGCATCCGTGTACAGCAAAACGCCGCACCCGGGGCGGGAGCAATTTAGGCCGAGGAGGAAGCACATTGGAAGCTTGTGAAAAGAGTGAGTACACGCTATTTTGGGGATAATGGGAGGGATGAGTTACAAAAATGTTGCCCAATACACGCAAAATTATCTCTCGCAATTTCGCAATCTTAATTCTTTTATTTGTGGCACCGACCACGATCAGCCTTCGTCACAAATGGCGCCCAACTAAATCGAACCGCATTATTTTGTTCGATAATTTTGAATATCATTAGTATTTATATGAAATGATATTATTATGATTAAAACAGTTGATTTGCGAAAGCAACTGTTAGGCTTATTTTGATTTTTGCTCAAGTTTTTGTATCGTATCAAGTTGTTATTTTTAATCTGTAAGTCCACTGAAAATATCTGGTTTTTGATCCAAATAAATGATGAGGAATAAACAAATTGAGTTGTATCATCTTAATGATGAGGAGATGGAATATGAATTGGCCTTGCGCCATGTTACGCATCTAGCCCCATGCTCTAGAAGAGCTAGGGTGGTCAAGTTAAAAGCCCTTGTCCAAGAGGACACCCTTAGAGACACCATTTATGTTAATTCGGAACACGTAATGTCGCCGGAGTTGAACATCGAGGTCTGCCAGAGGGCAGTTGTTGAATTGAGGAATCAGGTCGATTTAGCTACCCAGAATAGAAACGCCGATCAAATGGCTTGCGCGAAATCGAGATTGCTTCATTACCGGCAAAGATTATCACTGATTCCAGTGGTCGCGAGTTTAGAGGAAACGCGTAGGGTCGTGTGTGAGCTTGTAGAGACGCTGCTAGCTCAGATAGAGTGCGTGAACAGTGCAGTCAATATGGTGCTAAGTGAAACAGAAAACACTAGCCTTTCAACTAGTGTCCCAACCATCCAGGCAGAGAACAGTAGCAGTAGGGATGCCTGCGATGCGTTGACGATTCCACCGAGGCCACAAGCAGCCGGAAATGATGAAGGAGCACGAGCACGGATGCAAGAAGCGGATGTCGAGCCGTCTTCTCTTCCATTCCAAGGAGGCAGACAAGGACAGAGGGACTCGGAGGAAGTAATCATCCGGAGGTCGGGTAGTTCGGCTGGTCTGGCTGCTGTGAACGTTCTGGACGAACTGCGGTTCGACATTCAACAACGACAAAGGAGGCAGCAGCAGTTGAACGACAGCTTTACAAACCGAAGTGGTAGCAACTACGACAGGCGGATGCAGAAGGCGATTCACAATTGGCCTTTCAAGTTCCGAGGCGAAAAGGACACCACGTCCCTCAACATTTTCTTGGACCGGGTGGAGACGTTTGCCAGATCAGAGGGAATCGACGATCAGACACTTCTGGCTTCTATCAAGCACCTGTTGCTTGAAGACGCCCTCGACTGGTACTCAAGAGCACTTGCCCAACGTCGCCTGTATTCCTGGCAAGCATTCAAGCAAGAAATTCGACGGGAATTCCTGCCTAGCGGGTATGCTCAGATCCTGAGGTTGGAAGCCAGCTTCCGTTTTCAAGGTGCCAACGAAACGTTCGATAAGTTTTTCCGTGACATCTCTACACTATTCCGCTTCATCGATCCACCACTTACGGAAGAGGAGAAGTTGTTCATAGTCAAGAAAAATATGAACATGGACTATGCAACAATCGTAACAGCCGCTCAACCAAAGACACTGATGGACCTGGTCAACGTCTGCAGCAACTTCGACGAAACAAGGCTGTTGCTGAACCAGCAGCGCAGAATTCCAATTCCGCACAACCACTTACTAGAACCGAACTTCGCAACACCAGCAACAACAAGTCGGTCTCAGCAACACCAGCAGCAGCGTTTCGGGAGATTGCAAGCAGTGGAGGCGGACGAGCAGTTGTACGGAGCCACATCATACTCAGCACCATCGCATCGGCTTCCAATACAACAGCCACGCCTCAACGGAGTACATGCGGTGGAGAACGAGGCCCAGCAAGGTGCGGCTTCAACGTCAGCTATTCAAACTGAAGCAGATCTAGTGGATCCAGAAGATGCAAACGGTTTGCAAGGAGACTTCAACCAGCTGTACGAGCAAGTTTGTGCCATGAAGCTTCAACTGGAGCGCAGATCGAATCGTTTCAATACAGGACCACAGCAGCAACACTCTCAACAACGACCGGAACAGCGTCAGCAACCGCCTACAATTTCGGCAGCTCAGAACAATTTGGTGAATCGGCAAGGCAGTCAAGCGGAGAACTATCGAATACAACATCCGTTGCAACAGCAAGCTAAAGGGGCTCCGCGACAGCAGCCTCAACAGCAGCAGCTTCAACAACAGCAGCAGCCTCAACAGCAACAGCTTCAACAACAGCAGCCTCAACGGCAATTCCAACAGCACTATCAACCACAGCTCCAGAACCAGCAGCTTCAGCAAGCAGGCAGCAATATGTACGATCTAGATCCTGTTCAGCATGCAGCGTACCGTCCAGCGCTTTGCTGGAACTGCGATGAGGAGGGGCATAGGTTTCCGGATTGCACGAAGGCACAGGCAATTCTCTTTTGCTACAGATGCGGTCGAAAAGGTTACACGTTACGCAGCTGTCTTGTTTGTAACAGTGAAGCGGAAAACGCCGCAGCGAGGAGGTGGTAGATGGAGGGCCAGATTCTTCGCAACACAGCTATCAACCTTCAATACCTCACGATTTACAAGACATCAACTCTATCATTATCAATCCCGGACATGACAACCGTCCACACGCCGTTCTGGACGTTCTTGGAAAGAAAGTTACAGCTTTGTTGGACAGTGGTGCAAACTGTTCCTTGTTAGGTGGCAGTAAAGCACAGATTGTGGAAGAGCTTGGACTACGAAAAGAAGCACTGAACGGTGGGATCAAAACAGCGGATGGAACACCACACAAAATAAACCACTTCACTCGTCTACCGATATCATATAACAATCGAAATGAAATATTACCAGTCCTTCTTGTGCCGAGTCTGCCAGACTGCGCCATCATGGGCATGAACTTTTGGCAAACGTTCGGAGTCAAAGCAATATGCTGTTCAATGATTACTGAGCAAGAACTTGAAGCAGAACCGATGAAGGAACTATCGGTAGAACAACGCCAGATACTGAATGAGACAATCAAGCTATTTCCGAAAGCCGAGGAAGGGAAATTGGGAAGAACGGAGCTTTATGAACACCGTATAGATGTGGGCAAAGCCATGCCACGGAAGCAGCGATATTACCCAATGTCCCAATATGTCCTGGAGGAGGTCAACCGCGAAGTAGACAGAATGATCTCGTTGGATGTGATCGAGGAGGCAGTTTTTTCGCCGTGGAACAACCCTCTTGTGGCAGTCAAGAAGAAAAACGGGAGTTACCGCGTCTGCTTGGATGCAAGGCATCTTAACTCCATTATGGTCAACGAGGGCTACCCAATCCCACAAATTTCATCGATTATCAACAATCTGGGAGGCTGTTCATTCATATCGTCGATAGATCTCAAAGATGCCTTTTGGCAAATGCCCCTTCATGAGGAATCAAGGCCACTGACGGCATTTACAGTACCTTCCCGAGGGCACTTTCAATCCAAAGTGGTCCCTTTTGGGCTGTGCACAGCCAGCCAAGGACTGGCGAGGATTATGACTCACTTGTTTGCGGATATGGAGCCGTACGTTTTCCATTATTTGGACGACATCATCATATGTTCTAAATCGTTTGAGGAACACATTACAGTTCTTAGAGAAGTTGCGGCAAGACTACATCGAGCTAAGCTCACTATCTCGGCCGAAAAGTCCAAGTTTTGTCGGCAGCAAATCAAATATCTGGGATACATTCTCAGCGAAGGAGGTTGGAAGGTGGATGACGAGAAAGTAGAGTGTATTGTAAAATTCCCCGTACCAACAACCAGGAAGGAAGTACAACGGTTTCTGGGAATGTGTGGGTGGTACCGTCGTTTCATCTCCGATTTCTCCCGTATTGCAGCTCCCATCACCGAGCTTACGAAGACCAAAACGAAGTTTCGTTGGACAACAGCAGCCGAGGAAGCTTTTCTCAAACTTAAGTCGGCCCTTGTAACAGCTCCAGTCTTAGCCATGCCAGACTACACGAAGCCATTTTCTATTTCTTGCGATGCCAGCGATATGGCAATTGGAGCCGTGTTGACGCAGACAATCGACGGTGACGAGCACCCAATCTGCTACTTTTCACAAAAACTTTCTTCAGCGGAAAGGAAATACACCGTAACTGAAAAGGAATGCCTGGCCGTAATACGAGCAATTGAAAAGTTCCGTGGCTACGTCGAAGGAGTACGCTTTGTGGTCTACTGTGACCATTCAGCCCTCAGTTACCTGAAGACCTTGAAGAATCCAACGGCCCTCATGAGCAGGTGGTTGTTGAGGCTCAACGCGTTCGATTTTGAGATACGATACAGGAAAGGCAGCTGTAATATCGTTCCAGACGCACTGTCCAGGATAGTTTGTTCATTGGTCTTCTCAATCACGCAGGTACACGATCCGTGGTATAGAAACCTCATCAGGCAGGTGCAGAATCAAGGCGGAAAATATCCGGACTTCCGAATAGCGAATGAAGAACTCTACAAAAATTGCCAGGTCAAAGACGAGACGGGCGTTATCAGTCATCGATGGAAGAAGGTCGTTCCAGAGGAAGAGCGAGCAGAATTGATCCGTCGTTTTCACGATTCGCCTTCAGCCGCGCACTTAGGTTTCTACAAAACATGGCACAAACTTCAACAACACTATTATTGGCCGAAAATGCAGGACATGGTCGCTCGTTACGTGAAGGCTTGCGCTACGTGCAAAGCCAGCAAAGCTCCCAACAAACAAATGATGCCTCAGATGGGGAAACTCAAGCCAGCAAGGGTACCATGGGAGTTAATATCCATCGACTTCGTCGGACCGCTCACCAGATCCAAGAAGGGCAACACAGTTCTTCTGGTCATCGTCGACTGGGTCACCAAATACGTCATTGCCCACCCGATGCGGGCAGCCGATTCAACAAAGATGGTCGAGTTTCTCGAGGAAAAGGTATTCCTGAAATTCTCCAGGCCGAGGATAGTATTGTCAGATAACGGGAAGCAGTTCGAGTCACAAGTCTTTCGAGCGCTGCTTAGCCGTCACAACATCATCCATATGAAGACAGCATTCTACGCACCGCAGGTCAACAACGCCGAGCGGGTGAACAGAGTTCTCATTACATGTATTCGTTCTTTACTGGAAGAAGATCACCGCGAATGGGACAAGAATCTGGCAGCCATTACCGCCGCTATTAACAGTGCAAAGCACGAATCCACCGGGGTCAGTCCACACTTCGCCAACTTCGGTCGGGAACTTTTGCTGCACACGGATCTCTACACTCAGCAAGACTTAAACGTGTCAGATGATCCAAAGGTCGCGCAGGAGATGAGGTTATCCACGATCAACAGGATTCACAAGTTCATCCAGCAGCGAATCAAGAAGAACCATGAGAGAACGAAGGAACGCTACGATCTACGGAAGCGCACGGTCTCGTTCCAACCGGGCGAGCTAGTATGGCGTCGTTCGTTTGTACTATCGTCGAAGGCGGACCACATAAACAAGAAGCTGGATCCGAAGTTCATCGCTGCCATCGTGAAGGAGAAACGGGGAGCGAATTTGTATGTTCTAGAGGATGTCGTCACAGGAAAGCGTGGGCGCTACCATGCGAAGGACATCAAACCTGATTAGTATTCAAGCTATGTAAGCAACAACGCTGACCACAAGCTCACTCGGAGCACAAAACACGAAATGGAGAAGGCTGAAGGACCAACATCATCTTTGAAACCTCGCCCCCAACAACTCGGAATAAATTATGCAGAACTCTTCTATTCGAACAACTCGATGGAGCACAGCTGATGCAAATTCGTCGCTAGGACACCGACGAACACAACTAAGCAGGCGTGTATGAAGGAGACAACGGCCTTGCGCGGGACCAGCGTCGGCTGAATGGACTCTGAGAACTCTGCCAGGTAGTTCGTCAGAATTTGGAGAGGGCTGGCAACCTTGCGTGGGATTGCCGCCACTCATTGTCCAGAATGCAATCCTGTCATCTGAAGCAGCGTAGCAGCGCTGGGGATAGTAGTACTGGTGAGCCACCGTAGCCAGGCGCTACACACCATCGCAGAGAACCCATCCAGGTTCGGGATATTGGAATGTTCGGAAAGTCAAGTACAGCAGCTCCAAACACCACGTCGCTGCAATTGAAAGGATTGTCAGGACATCAAGAAGAGGATTCAGCACCATAGAATACAGTTAAGCGAAGAAGTTGTGAGGAGTAGACATCATGACGGCCGCTACTACCATATCGACTCTCTCTCGCTAACTGTCAAAAGCCACACGCCCATAATCCAGCTATGACCGCTACCCAAGGTAGTCAACAAGAGCCTAACGAGGTCAAAACACGCCAGTCGTTACTACCACAAACAGGAGATCATCCACCAACCCCAAAAATCTCCGAATCAATACAAAAACCCTTCAGCTATGACCACAGCCAAAGCCTGTCAACCAAGCGCAACAGCGCAGGAAATACCGTTAGGCCGATCGGGAAAAATCGTGCATCTGGAAAACGCAGTGAGCAATATCTCTTATCTACCTCCTCGTGAGTACAGTAACAAGTCTAGCTATGTCCGCTACCCAAGGTTGCCAACAAAAGCATCGCCGATGCGAAAAACACGTTCATCGTCAGCACCACAACCATCTGCTTTGCTCGACGACTCCGGAAGAAGGGCCCGTCTGAGGGAGCTCATTCGCAGCAGCAGCAATATCCGATTTTGTCCCGCTAACACGAACCCTGCTTATTCAGCACAGTATCAACAGGACGAATCAGGACAACGCCCAGGGTAGCTTGAAAGAGGTTGCAAGATTCCTGCTGACTTTCTCCTAGTCCGGAGGACCATAGCTGACCAGGCTTCCCAGAAATAAGAAAACCGAACAAGTACATCCACAAGGACCTCCCGATTAAGACTACCCGATTAAGACCTCCCGATTAAGACTACCCGATAAAGACTACCCGATAAAGACTACCCGATCATGACTACCAGATCAAGACCATCTTCAATCAACCATGACAACTCCCGATTAAGACTTCCCGATCAAGACTATCTTCAACCAGCCATGTCAACTCCCGATTAAGACTTCCCGATCAAGAACATCTTCAACCAACCATGTCAACTTCCGATTACGACTTCCCGATCTAGACGAAATTATCAAAAGCTATCTACCAACTTTGTCAAGACCACAAGCTATGAGAACACCATCTACCATGGTCCACACCCCAAAATACGCGCAGCGGAACCACAAATTACCCTCGCCTGAAATGGTGTCGACAGTTCAACTGTCCGATTCAGACTTGACCACAAATCACCAACCTCACAAAATGATACATAATGGATCATGCACAGTTGTCAAGGGGGTTGCCAAGGAAATATCAAAAGGAACGCGATCTGGAGGCGCGGTATAACCTCCATTCCGGGCCCTTGGTAATTAAGAGGATTAAATCCCTCTTTTCCTTAGACTTCTGTTGCTTTTAGTATAAACCAGTTAAGTTCCCACCTAAATTTCGTTTGTTAAGTTCTATTTGTAAGATCTAGGTTATTATCTCTATCAATAACCATTTGATTTTGGATTTCCGTATGCTGCTGAGGTGGATGTTATTAAGTAGATTGTTTTAAGGATTCGAAGGAGTTTCTTTCTGCCAGATATACTGGTAATGATCGACACATTGGCCATAACTTGTTGGCTTAAATTTTTGTTGGATTCTGCCAAGATTCGTTGGCGTAGAGATCTAGTTTATTGATTCGTCTTTAGTTTTGAAGAAACTCACCACTGCAGGGTGACATAAGTGCGAGGTTTTCTCGGCACAGCCGTCGATTTGCATATCTCCTTCGAATTCCTAGTGGCGTGATTATGAATTTTTCATGGATCCTTGTCATGATCCATGAAAAATTCTACCAAAGCAGCAATGTTGTGTTGCATTTGACTTTTTCTGTAACAACAAATCTGTTAATTTGATACGATTCTAGCGATCTGGCAACATTTTTCAATAAGAACCCATCCTTCCTCAACATTTTATTAGCGTGCATCGGATAAGCAGGAAAAATCCCTGACTGGAAAAACAATCATCGAAAGTATCTGCTCGACGAGCCGAAATCTTACGGAATCGGACCACATTCGGATGGAATTTCCGACTGGGCATTGTTTTGCCTTTTTGATGCAAAAAAGTTGGCAGCAATCTCAACGGAAAATTTTGACAAGACGTCATTAAAAGTTCCGGTGAAAAGGTGGTTGGTGGACGCCGCGCGAAGAGTTTCGCAAAAATTAAATAAGTGGCCAGTAAAGCGTGTGAGCCTTTCGTCAAAGCCTCAGAAAAGGGAAAATCGTTGCTCCACGGGGACTAGAAGGTAAGCTTGTGAAAATAATCGCAGCAGACAGCTTCTTAACGGAGAATTTGCTCCAACAGGCATCTCGGCTGAAAAATCCGGCAATCGCTAGAGTGGCTAGGCCAGAGCTCAGGACAACGGGACGGGTCAGAGGAAAACCAAACGTCCACACAGTGTCCGGTAAGTCTCGTCAAAAGCAGAAAGGGGAAGGAAACTAAAAGTTCCTTGTTTTTTTCCCCCCAGAATGCTCAAGCCAAGTGCTCGCCCGGGCCACAGACACGCTCTGAAAAGAACCGAAATAACGGAGAAGGGGTCGGAAGTCCGTAAGTATCTCAGACAACTCGGAAGAACCCCAGCGGAATAACTAACAAGACGATTTATCCCCAGGACCCCTTTTTGGCAAATTCTTCTTCTTTTGGCCAACTCTACAGGGCCTAGTAGGTGACAAAGCCTTCGCCACGTGGCCTCCACACCTTCCACACATCAACCACCATTCATCTGGCGAGCCCAGCTGCACAACATCCTCACCGGAACAGGCTGCACAGCTACAAGGGCCGCATTCAAGATTCCGGTCACTTCCGTCTCGCTACTTCAGTGGCGACGAATTCCGGGAAACAGCAGCCGAATTCGAGCGGGTTCATTCGCCGCTCAAGTGGCGGAATCGCGGTTATTCAGCCTGCCGAATCCAAGCGCAGCAGATCGCTGAACGTGAGGTAAGAATCCCGCCAAGTCTGCCAAATCCGATCACCGCATCCGTGGTGGAAGTCCGGCAATTCAGCGACCGAATCTGAAGGAATCCCGAACGCCGCACCAGTGGCGTGAGATCCGGTGGAACCTCCGCCGAAACTAAGCGCTTCAGGTCGCCGCACCAGTGGCGAGTAAGCCCGGAGACGATTGCCGAATTCACCTGCCATCGATCGTCGATCCGGTGGAAAATCGCGGCGAATCGGTGCGATTAGGATCGCTCTTCATCGCCGCATCCGAGACGAGGATCATCTGGTGGGACAGCAGCCAATCGGGTTCGCTTTCGTCGCCGCACTAGTGGCGAAAGAATACCGGCGGTATTGCAGCCGAACCGAAGCGAATTTCGTCGCTGCGGCAGGGGCCAACATAAACGCCGCACTGGTGGCGTAGAAATCCCGGCGAATCAGGACCGAATTTTATCGCCGCGACAGGGGCCAACATCGACGCCGCACTGGTGGCGAAGAAATCCCGACGAATCAGGGCCAAATTCATTCGCTTTCGTCGCCGCACCGGTGGCGAAGTATCCTGGGGCACTGCTGCCGAGCAGGACCGAATTTTATCGCCGCGACAGGGGCCAACATCGACGCCGCACTGGTGGCGAAGAAATCTCGGCGAACCAGGGCCAAATCCATTCGCTTTCGTCGCCGCACCGGTGGCGAAGAATCCTGGGGCACTGCTGCCGAGCAGGACCAAGTTTTATCGCCGCAGCAGGGGCAAGCATTTGGTGGCACAGCCGCCGACAAGTTTCGCTCGTCGTCGCCGCACCAGTGGCGAATGAATCCTGGGGTACCGCGGTCGATCCGGACCGAAGTTCCTTGGCTCATCAGGAGCGAACATCCGCCGAATCCGAGGGCGTTCAATCGTCGCATAGTGGCGAATATCCGGTGGGCCGCGTCAGGGGCAAATAGTCGGCAGCACAGCCGCCGCATCTGTGGCGAGAATCCCGGTGGACAGGTGCCGAATCAGAGGGCAGCAGATCGCCGCACCCGTGGCGAAATCTCGGTGGCACAGCCGCCGAATTCGTTGGTAGCGCGTCGCCGCCTCGGTGGCGAATATCCGGAGGAACAGCTGACAATCCGGGCCGAATTCCATCGCCGCATCAGGGGCGAACATCCGGCGCACTGGTTCCGAGTCCGTGCATAGCAGATAGCCACACCGAGGCGGGAGATCTTGGTGGTTCCGGCGCCGAATCCGTTCGCCAGTGACCGCCGCGCCAGCGGCAGAAATCCGGTGGCAAAACCGTCAAGTCGGACCAAATTCTGATCGCCGCAGCAGGCGAAGAACAATCGGTGCATCAGCCGCCGAAACCGACTGTCTTCGATCGCCGCATCCGTGTACAGCAAAACGCCGCACCCGGGGCGGGAGCAATTTAGGCCGAGGAGGAAGCACATTGGAAGCTTGTGAAAAGAGTGAGTACACGCTATTTTGGGGATAATGGGAGGGATGAGTTACAAAAATGTTGCCCAATACACGCAAAATTATCTCTCGCAATTTCGCAATCTTAATTCTTTTATTTGTGGCACCGACCACGATCAGCCTTCGTCACATTGTTGCTTATCCGGATTTGGTGAACAACCAACATGTTCAGGCCTATTTTTTGCCAGAAACACCTTTTCAAAATTGGAAATTAATGATAAAATACAAACATAATATTAAATGTCATCATGATATTAAGAAATAAAATTCAGGGTATTAATTTAAAATTTATTTGGCATCTTACCATATTTGACAAACACTTTATTCACCACACTTTTTGATCAGTTGCTGCAGCAAGAAGAAGAAGTTGCAAGCAAACCGACTGATGAGACCAACGCAGAAACACCGACACCGCACCGACGGATGGTACCAGCACCGCACCACCCAAGATGGACCACATCAACACGGACTCCCTACAGCAACTGATTTTACTGACACCAGACTGCTAGCACTGCACCACCACCCCGACACAGAACCACTGGCACAACACCACTGACACAGCACCACCGACGCTGTACCGGTTGACTCCACTGTAACTTGCACTGCACGACAGAAATTAAAAACAAATCGAAACAGCTGTTTTTGACAGTAAACAACTGCATGTGTGTTAGTGTAATAGAAATCGATAGAAACGAATCCTGCCTCTGAGCTTGATCGTTTTCGATTGGTTTCGATCGATTTCGATTGGCTTCATTGAACGTCAATTGAATTCGTTTCAATCACAACATTGGCTGAGTGAACAACAATTTACCAATCGAAATCGATTGAAACCGATTTCAATTGGCTGTTGAACACGCTTATTTTCATCAACGGACGCCATTTTCTCGGTCGATTTTTGGTGTTTTATTTTCGCGCGATTGCAAGCAGCTTATCCCGACAAGTTTTTACTTGTGCTGCATAATAAGTAGTCGAGATTGAACCGGAAGACGATGGCACAAACGCTGGTAATGATGGTAAGTGATTTTGATAACCATATTAAACAAAAAAACTAATTGAAAATTGCTTCTTTTCAGAATCTAAGGATAGAAAATTTTTACCGTTGGCTTCGAGGTTTCAGACGTGGCCCTCTTAATGTGGCTGACTGGGACCGGACATAAGTCCGGAGCACAAACCAAGCTTATGCTCTCGTACATCCGGTGCTGGGACTATAAGATGTGGTGAATGATTGCACAGGATGAGGACCGCCTTGCCGCCGACAATCAAGAAAGATGAAAACAAAGTTTGTGTGTATCAGTGTTCTTTAAATCCTTTCTTAAAATAAATGACTTCAAAGTAAGTAATAAGTTTTAAATTTTAATAAAATTAATGTACAAAAATGATGACAACCAAAAACAAATAAAAAAAAATCCCCCCATAAGCAAAGATTTTTATTTCAGTGGGTAAACAATGTAAATCGTCGTATTTTCATGGTTTTACTCTGAAAAACTGGAAGCTGTTAAAACCATGAACTTTATATTTTTTGGCTTCCGAATGTATGGAAAATCGCCATTTTTTTCATGGTCACGCTGCATAACAATACCCCTTTTTCATGGTTATTTTCGTCAAAACTATGAAATGTATGGTCGAAAACTATGAATTCCAACGTGCATTCGCAGTATTGAGGACGATGATAATCATTGTGTAAACCATTTAAATTGCGGTCTGTGAATATGGAACTCATGGTTTTTTCAATTGCAATTCTGCATTCGGGCCCGTAACATTTCTCGCGTGAGCTTTCATTACGTCGAATGAAACAAAATTTGAAAAACTGAGATATTCATTAAAAAAGCTTCATTATAACATTATCTACCTATGTGATTGATAAAACAATCAATTTAAACCCTTTTAATATATAAAATTTAAGACTTCCAAAATGACGAATGAAACAAAACCTTGATTGCAAATTTCATTGTTGCTTACGTCCCTTCTTCCAAACGGTGAATGTGCAGAGGAAGAAAAACCTAGCACATTCGCTATGGATTCCATGAGCAAACAAGTGTATACAGGTAGAGGTTTTCAGAATATCAACCTGGCAATGAATATTATTTCAGATTCTTATTTTCAAGCGTTCTTAAATCGATACTCAAGCAGGCTTTCGAACGCTGTAAAATAATGCAGCAAGGAAAAGAAACCGAACAGTTGCAGTAGCAGCAAACCTAACAACTGCATCAGGCTGAGCGGCAGCAGCCTGCTGCTGTTAGTCACCCAATCACCCGATCCACACTTTTATTACGCATTCACTAATAAATTTACCGCTGCACTCGACAACTCAATAAGTTAACATTCACTATGCGAAGAAAATTGAAAATTTACCGGTAATTGCCTCAGAAACATTTGGGCGTAAGTGCAAGTTGAACGAATCAAAGGACGAATGAGACAAATTTCCCCTCCAGCTGGTCGGCAACAGAAAGCTGATCAGCAGCAGCGAGCTGGTTTGACCGATGGCGCACCCGATTCACACATTTCATTATGCATTTACTCACCAATTTACCGCTACACTAGATATTTCACTTATTAAACAGCCACTATGCCGAGAAAATTGAAAATTTCCCATAGTATTTGCATCAGAAACATTTGGGCGTAAGTGCAAGTTGAACGAATCAAAGGACGAAAGAAAAGAGACGAATGAAACAAATTTCCCCTCCAAACGACGAACGTGTTCAGACGTATGAACGATTTATGTTTGAATATGTCGTATGTTCCTATATGATTAAAAAATAGCTCTAAAAATTGCAAAAAATTAATTTCATAATGTGGAATATCTGACACAATTAGTTTCCATGAATATTGCGTATTTTTTGAAGGTTTATCGGCGAAGGAATGAAAATAGGATTTGAAAAACACTCTTTAAATTTCAGACGCGTTTTTCTCGGTTCGGTGTTTCTGTTTCATTCGACGTAATGAAAGCTCACGCGAGATTTCATTTTAAATGATTTAGTATCATTCGAGCACATTAACTGATGAATTTTTCTCAGTGTAAAAAAACTCTCCACTCGAACAGTGCATGAGTATTGGTGCAAGCGCAGCTCAAAACTCTTTGTAGAGAAGAAGCAAAAGTTACGTTTGTTTTCCTTCTGGTCTCTGATTATGGTGTCGTGTCGTGGCTGCTTTTGCAAAAGAAAGAAAAAAAATCGCGTGTGATTTGTAAATTTCGGGAAATTACATTTATTTTACGCAGTACTACAATTCGGATCCTCTTGAGAACAAGCGCGATTCTTTGCGGTATCAGTTATCGCCCCAGAAAGTGTGTGTTTAGGCCAGGAAAAAGGTGTCAAAATTTTCCCCGAAAGGCACTTTGTTTCGTCGCGTTCTCAGCAGCGCAGTTTCCAGTCCCAACAACGTCAATGTGGTTCCGGAGGTTTGGCAACAAGCACGAAGACGACGAAGACGCCTGGTTTCAACTATCAGAGCAACATTCAAAACAGCGCCAGCAACATAGTGATTATTGGCAGCGGACGGAGCAGTATGGGCGAAATCCTACAGCAGGACATCCAGCAGTTGTTGGAGTACTTCGCGAAAAACTTGTACCGCGCGAAGGAATGTGAAATCGTAAGTGTGGCTACATATAACACTCGGTTGAGTAATCAAATCACCCTCTCATCGAGTTTTGTTTTTTATTTTTTAATAAGTTTTCTTATTCCACATGTGGGGAAGAATGAACATTTTTATGTAAAAAATTTTACAAGTTGAATGGTTCTGCTACGTACTCTATTGGATAAAGTAATATCCAGAAAATGCAATAATCCCTAACCCAGTCACCTAGATCGACAGTGCGAAAAAAGGTTGTGATCTTGTGTTTCCGACCTTCATTTTTTCCCCTTTCGTTTCGTTTTGTTAAATCCACTTAGAGATTGCACATGTTATGAGTTCTCAAGTGTTATTCGATGATAACCAACATGGACTCAGGTGTCCTTGTAGTTTTGCGTATATTGTGAACTTTTTTAAATAGAAAGATTAAGAAAAACAACATTCTAAAACATGTTATAGGTACTTTCACAAATTTGTCCCTAACCATTCTATCCATTAACTAAATTCATGTAAAAGCTACGATAGTTTCTAAATGCATTCATATAAAAAAAAAACAAAACTATGAATGTTATGTATCTTTTGGTATTCTTGTTATTCGCGATTTGCGTCGAGCGTTAAGGATGAGTCGTGTGGGTATTTTCTTTGTGTTAAAATTGTTTTTCTCCCGTCAGCTGAGTAATGGTTTTACATTTTATTTTGGTATTATTTTCTTTCCTATATTATCAGCAGGGTGTTTGCGTTGTATGATTTTGTGTACTCTCGATTTACAATTTGTACGAGCCTGTTGCAAACTACATTTACAACGCCTTTAGGGGTAACGTTAATTGGCTTAATAAACAAAAGAGTAAACAAATTCTATTCTATTTGTCACTGCCCTTTTTTATAAGGGCTTTTGCTATATACGCATACAAGAGGTCCGTTGGGTACACATCAAAGGTTTTTATATGCGACAAAAGCAAATTTCAGCTATAAAATTGTTTTTCACTTAAATGAATACGCCTTTGCTCTAAAAAAGTACCAACAGGTATGTTTCGAATCATTGGCTAACAAGTAGAAACAATTATGTGAATATTGGATTGAGTACCAGTGAAGTAGAACAAAATAAAAAAATGACCATTGTTTTTGAAAGGAACATTTAACGGTTTCCCCAGATCTATCTCTTAGAATTTTGAATCCGGAGGATGAAGCTAAGTGTATTCGTTGCGGATTTTGTAAAGAAATTCTGCAACTTTAACTTTATAAGAATCCCCTATATTTTAGTATAGAGGAATATCAATTTTCATGAAAAAACAACGCACTATTGTAGATAGAATCTAACTCACGTAATATTTTGTCTATCCTGTTTATACACCCTTTGCTATTTTCTTATTTTGAGCTTTAGTTAAGAGCTCGCACTCATTTGCAACTATGCTTTTATGTTGAATAAAGAGTAAAACCACTTATTGAATTTAAAAAAAAGCAACACAATTTATACTGTAAATCTTCAATAAGACACGAATGCCACAAGGATAGTAAAGTGTCATTAATAAAACCTTAAAAAAAGATTCCAAACTTGAAACTCTGAAGTTATAGTTAGTTAGTTTATTTATTGAGTTTGAAGTACATTCCCATTTACATATGTAATTGCTTTAATACTTCACTTGTTAAACCGTTTAAGAAGTATATCCTACTCTAGCTAATTATCTAAAGTTTGATTTAATTCACTTGTTTTTTATTGGTGATTTAAATCAAAGTCTCCTAAACTCAGCGAATAACCTGAAATTTATTGAATTTTTTTTTCTTGAAACTAGTGGACATTCCGCAAGTTGTGATTGTTCGTGAATTCGTGTGTTCGTGAATTACTTATATGCAGTGAATCAAATTGTCCCTGATATTATCTCAAAACAAGCGACAAAGTAGACGTGTGGTTTTGTCTTTCCCCCTTATTCTGCGCCGCGCGTGAGGTGACGATAGTCGAGTCGAGTCGGAGCCACGTGAGTCTTGTCACCTTATTCCCGAAGCAGATGTGACAGAGGTTCATGCCCAGCTGACTACTAGATTAGGATAAGAACTCAAAAAGTTCATTCTAAAAGACGTTTCTCACCTAAAGCGACTACTGGAATCGGGTGACTAGGGTGACTCAACTATCGTCACCTCACGCGCGGCGCAGAATAAGGGGGTTTATTCTCTCTCTGTGCGACAACCTTATGTCTCTCCCGTAAGTGTATCATGACAAAATGAAATAGGAAATCAAGAATTGTCGCGTCGTTGAGAAGATAATGACAAATTCTAATGTGAAATTGTCCTGAAATTTACAACTTGGGACAATCCGCTTCGCTTATGTGGGTAATCTATCTGATTTCGTAATAATGAAAAATTATGTGACCAGATCATAAGCTATCCGAGAAGAGCTCTTAGCCTAACTTAAAGGGAAACCATGCTAGAAGTAAAACAGGGACACTAGGTCGAGGCCGTGGCCAATCAGGCCGGTTCCGGATCGAAATATATCAAAGTTATCGGATTGAGACTTGCGACATATTGATAGAAAGCTCTTGGCCTCTTCATGAAAGGAATCGATAGAAGTGGTTCGAGGACACTTGATCGTGGCCATGGCCAATCAGGCCGGTTCCGGATCGAAATATGTCAGAGTTATTAGATTGAAACTTGCGACAAATTGATGGAAAGCTCTTGGTCTCTTCATAAACGAAATCGATAGGAGCAGTGATTCGGGGACTCTGGGTCCAATCTGGCTGGTCTTGGCCTCTCCAATCGATTCTCTGCATGAAGAGGTCAAGAGCTTTCCATCAATGTGTCGCAAGTCTCGATCCGATAACTTTGACATATTTCGTTCCGGAACCGGACAGATTGGCCTTGGCAACGATCAAGTGTCCCCGAATCACTTCTCCTAACGATTCCCTTCATGTTGAAGCCAAGAGCTCTCTATCAATATGTAGAAAGTTTCAATCCGATAACTTTGACATATTTCGATCCGGAACAGGCCTGATTGGCCATGGCCACGATCAAGTGTCCCCAATCACTTCTCCTATCGATTCCTTTCATGAAAAGGCCAAGAGCTTTCCATCAATATGTCGCAAGTCTCAATCCGATAGCTTTGACATGTTTCGTTCCGGAACCGGCCAGATTGGCCATGGCCACGATCAAGTGTCCCCGAATCACTTCTCCTATCGATTTCGTTTATGGAGAGGCCAAGAGCTTTCTATCGATATGTCGCAAGCTTCAATCCGATAACTTTGACATATTTCATTCCGGAACCGGCCAGATTGGCCATGGCCACGACCCAGTATCCCCGAATCGATTCTCCTATCGATTTCCTTAATGAAGAGGCCAAGAGCATTCTTCCAATATTTCTCAAGCTATGATCCGATGCGTTTTAGTTGCTATTTTCGGAACCGCTTATCCTTATATTTTTCAACAGTAAAGGTGCATTTACAGTTCTTTCGAACGTGAAAATGAAAAAACTTATATTCTTCAAAAACTCGACTATGCTCTATTTCATGGCTGCGAAACTAGGTGGAATAGATGCGGAATGGTTGAACGATTATTTTTGAACTGATTTCCTTGTTAAAAGCCCTTTAATATTAATTTTATTTCAATTCCCTCGATTTTCACTGCGGAATATTTTTTCCGCGTTCACTGACATTCCGCTCGAAGTGTAAACGCACTGAGCGAACGTGAAAACGGAAAACAAACAAGAGTAGTGAATATAAATTCCGCGTTCATTTTCACGTCCGAATGGCAAGGTGCATTCTGAAAAAAATTTCACCGATGACGGAAAAATTTTTGCTTCATAAAAAATTAGTTTTTTTTATTTGTAAGCACATTTGAAGGCAATTAAAGGCTTAAAATACTACGAGTTTGAAATGAAACGCATACGATATATTTTTTTTAACTTTAAAGCCCGCTTGGGCATCATTTAATTGCACCTGTTGGAAGAGTTTCTCGACGAATAAATGTACCTGTTGGAAGAGCTTCTCAACCAGGGGACTGAGATAAACGGAGAATCATCGTCAATGATCACACAAATTGTGAAGCCAATGATTGAATTTGTGGTAATTTGTGGCAATTTGTGAGAGAGAATTAGAAGGTTTAAGTTAAAATGAGAGGAAACGGTGCTCAGAGAGAGTGAAAATGTGCTAATTGTTGCAAATTGTTGCAATTTGTGAAGCTTTGTGGAATTTTGATCATTACCATTCCAAATGCAAAGAATTCTCTCTCCACTGCAATCCCTTGTTCTCAACGAATAAATGTAAATGAAGATCATCGAATGGCCAGATTCCATTGAAATGAAAAAAATAGATTCCGCTTTGTTCAAATGTGTGTTTCAGAAAATGTATGGAAATAATTATAAAAATTTATGAAATAATTCAAAAATAATGTGTTTTAAGGAGAACTGAAAAGCAGAAAAATTAACAAACAAAAGAGTACTGATGCATTTTAATTAAATAAAAACCTTTTCAATTGTTTCACTAATTAAAAGTAATTTTGAAATTTTTGTTTGTCAATTTTTAATCAAGAACAAAAAATGGCTATCTTGTAGAAGTTATATTCATAACGTCCTTTCAATAAGTTTTTGAAAAGAAACCAATCGCTAAAGCTCGTTACTCCTTGATGATAAAATTTAATTTAAATTCATTGTATTCAAAGTTCTTATCTTTGGGATTATTTGATTAAATCAATCGTTTTCAAAGCTGTATATGTTTTGAAGAAGAACAATATGTTTTTTTTGAGAAATTTGAATTTAAATTTGAGCATTGGTTCGACGAGTATCGATCAAAACATTGGTTAAATGATCTGTCGTTTTCCGATCGAAACCAATTTCTACCCGCAGTTGAACAAACCTCTTACTAATTTTGAAGATTTGACCGATTTGACATTTCACTGCGGAATATTTTTTTCACTGTGGTGAGTTCACGTTCACGTTCGAGTTCGAGTTCACAAGAACTGTAAACCGGGCTTAATAAACGAATGTTCTGAAAAAATATTATCGGAATAAATTAGCAAAGAAATTTGTCTTTATCGTTCCGAGCGTATGACAACGACAAAGATTTTATTTTTTTGTCATGAAAAGTTCAAGTTGGGACATTGTCATTATCTTTCGATAGTAGGCGATTTTTGATTCACTGCATGTGATTTTGTTATTTCATATAAATTAAAAGCACCCTTAAAAAAAATCTTTTATTATTAGACATCAAAAAATGATATCATTTTGGCCTCACATTTCACTATGTTGATAAATAATGAAACCCAGTTGATAGCTAGTTTTGCTATCTGATAAATTCTACTTCAAATTGTGTTAACAGCTTGCTGTTGATAGCCTAATATGATCTCCGTGTGCTATCATAAAGAAATGTTTGACACCATAATGATGCCTTATTTTGCTATATACAAAAAAAACGACAGTAAATTATGCTCTCATTTTGTTGTTGACTCCTCATTTTGCTTTCGATTTGGGCATCAGAGTCTGCTCGGGATGGGTGAGCTCTCTGGTAAAGGGAGTTTAATCAATCAACTGTTAGACGAATTGCAGTTTGGCCACTTGTTTTTGAGATCGCACTTTCAGCAGGTAACTCGTCCTTGATCGCACGGGTGTCCTCCAACGATTTGCACGGCGACGAGCTCGGTTTGAGCAGCAGGAACTCAATCGGTCCGTACGCTCCGTTTGGGTCCATCCGCCTGTGCACCTTATATTGTGCACTTTGAGTTTATGAAGCTGCACGCAGAAAAATAGAAATTAGTTTCAAAGGAAAGTGTCACGAAAACAAAGGATTTTTTCCTTTGATTTTGGGACAAATAAAAATTACTTAGATTCAAAAACATTTTCCTCTGTTTCGAAGAAATGTTTTCCTTTGAATCAAAGAATGTTTCTTGATTCAAAATCTGAAATACTTTGATTCAAAATCTTAAATCCCTTGAACCTATAGCATTTCCGTTTGATGCCATAACATTTTCCTTTATTTCCAAGTTATTTTGATTTTAATTCGAAAACATTTTTTCTTTGTTCTTATTATTTACTTTCGTTTCTACCACAGGTACCACAAATGTTTCATTTCGAAGAATAATAATACATTTTATTTTTCAAATAATTTATTTATTTAAAGTTTTGTTTCCGGAAGTCTACCTGTAAAGAAGAGAGGAAAATAGAAAAAAATCAAATTAATAAAACACAAATGAATGACAAAAATATATTCCCTAAAAACATTGAATGAAATGTGAGGAAGGAAGTTAAGCACTAGCAATTTAAAGATTGTAGTTTGACAATACATGATATTGAAGGTACTCACATTTCAACATGCTAACATTGATCTGCAGACGAATTTTTGGCAAACAAGCGGATCATGTTATAAACTGAGCAACTTGGAATTTCGCAGCTTTCAATTCGTTCCTTCTTCAGAACTAGTCTTCGTCGGCTGAATAGTTGACCTAAAACTAATTAAAAAATTTAATAATTCACTCCAGATATATTTAAAGAAAACTCACCAAAAATCCTCCACGGCATTGAGAACTTTCCGCCACAATGTTTTCCATCGTTGTTGGTTTCGAAGAAAATTTAATCAAAATCAAAGAATTTTTTCATTGATTGTAGCACAAATTTATTGTCTTTTGATTTCAAGTACAGTACATCAATTAAAAATTCTTGTACACCAACTCAAAATAATTTTCTTTCCTTTTGATAGAAAAAAAAATAAAATCAAAAAAATAAGATTTAGATTCCAATAACACTAGAACTTTGATTCAAAAACGCATTTCTTTTGTTTTAATGGCACTAGTTTTCTCTGCGTGTGGATATATTTTTACTAGCTTGGCGGTGAAAAAGGATCACACCAAACGGATGTCTGTGTTTTTATTTTATTTGCAAGATTTTTATCCGTTTGGATGATTCATTCCGACTCCGTCCGTGTCTGTCTAGTCCTATAGGATACGGTTCGTCTCGAGACGGTTGTTGGAAAAATTATCCAGAAAACGAAATCGAGTGTCCAGTCAGTATGGTCAGTGCTGAGACCGTCGTAGCACTGATCATACTGACTGGACACTTGATTTCGTTTTCTGGATAATTTTTCCAACAGTACGCAATATCGATTCCAGAGTGCGCATCGATTGATTTGAAGAAATGCTATCCCAGTTCGGAAATGCCACCCCACTATAAAAATAAAACACGCAATTTCTACGATAAAATCGGGCTAAACAGGACCATTTTTCCTACAGGGCATTTTTTGTCAAATTTTTCAGGCTCATCACCTGCCGTCGGTATTGCGAACCTGCAAAATCTGACAACAAGAAATTAGACAGAAAATGGTTGAATTTTTGTTCTAAGTGTCATGTCAGTGTGGTCAGTGGTCTTAGGTTTCCAACAATTGGGATTGGGCCTGCTATAAAGAATAAAGCTTGCTCTTTACTCTTACACAGATTTCCATAAGAATGACAGCTAATCGGAGTGAAATTGGAGTGAAGGCTATTGCTTTCTCTGTCTAACACACGAGAAATCGTATACCCGGGTTGCGAGCGCGCCCATCGCCCATAACAACAGACAACAAAGTTCGTCTCATAACAAAAATCGCAGTTCATCTCGCATAGTGTGGACTAGGCTTTAGACTTGAACGGACGGGGCAATTGATAAGAACATGCTTGATTGTGGGTTGGCAGTGACATGAAAAGCATATGGGAGGATCCTTTTGATCCATCAGGTAGCTGTGGGTAAGGAGAGTGTGCCCAATGCGTAGCCGTGTTAGAGCGCGGCGTTCCCTGGGGTTGGGACGATCTACCCATCTAAGGGAGCTGTTTTAATCTCCCGGAGTTTATAGTTCTGTATAGAACTCCATTTGGCTTCCCAAGCGTAACAGTGTGTTTTTGATTGATCGGTAGGCGTCTTGTTGAGGAATAGGTAGGAAGGGAGGAGATAATTTAGTGCCTTCGGCCGCAAGTCGGTCTGCGGCTTCGTTCCCCGTTATACCTGCATGTCCAGGAATCCATACCAGGATGTTTTAAATTGCCGGCGAGGGCCCCGCATTAAGAACGCTGGCAGAATCGGTAAAGATAACGTGGGAACCAACTTCTGGATTCAAGTTTCGTAAAGCGTTAAGTAAGGCCTCGGCACTGAACACGGAACAGTCGGCAGGCAGAGCAAGACTTCTGTTGTTGGAGCCATCGTGGATCCCACATCCCACTCGATGGTCATCGGTTTTGGATCCATCTGTGAAAATATGAATATAAGAGCAGTATTTTTGCTCAACAAGAGATCGAAATTGAGGTAGCACAACTTGGGGAGGTCTCCAATAAAGATAAAGATAAAGGTTGGCCAGCTTTCACTTTGTTCAGGAGACTTAAGTCGATTGATGGATTTTTATCGGACCAGTAACGGAATCTTGTAGCTTTCCTAGGGCATATAGGAGGGAGACGAGAACCAGTCAGCTCTTGGAGTAAGAGATTGGTATATACGGGATACAATGCAGGCATTTTCAGAGCCACCCAAGGCTAACCATCGCAAAGACTTCGAAGAGAGGTTGGGCAATAAGGAATTTGAAGGGCATTTGGCCACTTTCAGCCATTAGTTATAGTATAGGACTGGTTTTGAAGGTGTATCCAATTGTTCGTATGCACTCATTATACAGGGGTTCAAGTTTTTTAAGAAGAGTTTCTCCAGCTCTACTGATAAAACCCAAACCGTACAGGGAGGCTGGTAGCAGCCAACCATAAACAAAACGGAAGAGAGGTTTACGATGTGATAGGCTGGTTTTATTGCTAAAGATGCGGAGGATGTTAATTTTGTTGAGGGTAACTTTACGAACTAGATTTAAATGACATTTAAAATTGAGTTCATCATCTATTCAGACTCCTAGTAATCTAAATGAGTGAATTAGTGGAATCGATTGGCTATTTAAGGTTAACGGAGGTAATTTGTAGAGTTTTTTTCGGTTTGGGCCAAGGTGAATCAATTGAGATTTTGTTGGGGAGAAATTAAAACCCGCTGAAGACCCAGGCGGCAATATCATTGAGGGCTGTTCGGAGTCTTTTACGAGCCAGACGGGCACACGGGGAGATGGAAGTAAAGAGGATGTCATCAGCATAGATAAGGGTGTTGAAATGTTACTTGGGATGAGTTGAAAAATGGAGTTGATAGCTATCAGGAATAGGGTTGAGGCAATTACGGATCCCTGAGGAACGCCGGTTTGAATGGGTCTAGGGCTAGATCGATATCCATTGATTTGTACTTGTATCGATCGGTTGGAAAGGAAGCTTCGTATGTATTGGATCATGTTCCCTTTTACGTCCCAGCTGATAAGGTTATTGATGATAATAGTTCGGTCGAATTTATCGAACGCTTTGGCTAAATCGAGGGAGAGAACTTCGATATGCCGGTTTTCATTAAGGGATTCGTCCAGGAGGGTTTCAAGGGTAGAAGGCATATTGCCTAGGATCGAGACGGTTCTCTTGATCCAGTAGAGCTTGTAGCCGGCGATTTACTAGTTTCTCCATTATTTTGCCTGAACAGTTAAGAAGTGTTATGGGGCGATAATTAGCCACGTGATGGGTGTTTACTTTGGGTTTCGGGATAGGAATTACAAGGCCCAGTTTCCATTCGTCGGTTATAAAACCTTCTTTCCAAATTTTGTAAATTAGTTGAAGCAAAATTAATTTGGCAGAGAGAGAAAGGTTTTTATAGAAAGGGTACCCCAGGTCGTCTGGACCAGCTGAATTTCCCTTTACTTTGTGTAGAACAAACTCAAGTTCATCCAACTTAATGTCGGTATTGTACACTCAGAAAAATACTATTATGTATGCCATAAGATTCTCTTATGAAGTGGCGCCATAAGAAAAATTAATGAAATTCATAAGATTGTCTTATGACGCGAATGGATTCTGAAGATGAACACCCACTTCAATGAGAGGTTGTTGCTTTTCATAAGAGAGTCTTATGGAAACAGTAAATCACTTTCTAATAAGAAAAATTCTCGATATTTCATGCTGAAAACATTCACTTTTTTGTTTGCCAAATTCGTTTAAAATTAAATCCTTCATTGTCATCATCAGCAGCGCATCAACAGACGGCTGCATCAAAGTTTTTTTTTGTCGCATCTTAATCCTCGACCTTTCGTTTTTTGCCGATCAGCTTGCTGAAAAGTAAACAAATAATGTATTTTAGTTTACTCACAGATGAACAGATGTACAAGCTCGAACAAAAAATCTTCAGAAACTTGTGTAAAATTTCCAGTGCTCTATTTTAAAGAAGCCGTTAAAAAATGATGGAAAACAGTGCCATCTATTGCTAGATTTCTAACTTTTGAACGGCGCAATAGATGGCACTGTTTCTAGATAGCTCTTTTAAATGCAACAATTTTTCGAAAGGACGCAATGGTATTTGAATTAAAAAATGAATAAATTTAAATACAATAAGACGAATTATTCTATACAATTAGATTAACCAATAATTATTTCAAGCTGGGGAAAATAGCATCATCATATTTTTTTCACTACAGAGACTACCAAAATAACAAACAGATGTACAAGCTTGAATTATTATATTCCAGAAACCAGTACAAAGTTTCGAATGCTATCATTTAAACAAGCCGAATAAACTTTTGAAGTACCTCATTCTTGGAAGAGCACAATCGTATATGATCTCAAAAATTGATAAATTAACATCGTAGTAGAATTGACGACTTCAATATATTCACAGCAACATAAATTTGCCTGTTTAATTTTATCTTGATTCTTTTTACTAAAAAAGACTAACTAAGAACTTCGGACAAGCCAGACGAACCAGTTATCCAGTTGAGTTTAAAATTAACAATACCGATTCTAGGCTTTTCTGAGCGAGCATTCTCTCGTATCATATCTGTTTCTATTTAGTGCTTCATGCTAGTTCGAAGCAATTAGAAAACAGCTTAAAGCTAAAAATTTCCATTACGCAAATCATAAATGTGTCGCGAATCTATAGGGGAACCGGGGGTAAGATGCCCACGTTAAGAAGAATCTTTCATTACTCGTAAATGAAGAATGCTATCCAGTAAATTCGACAATAGTTTTGAAAAGGGGACTGTTCTTCACCAGAAATAAACAAACCGGAACACTTAAACCAATTATATAAGTCTTAATCGTTGAATTTTAAAAGGCTTTCTAAAGTATGATTTCCATTTCGTTCGGGGCAAAGTGCGCATATGTGTGTACCCAAACGCACCGTTTAACGATTAATAAGTGTTTTTTAATTCAAGAGCTTCCGAAAGTGTTTGGCAGGTAAAAACACTTCTTTTCTACTTCACAGATGGAAAAATGTATTAATACGCGCAGTGCTGCCAGATATACTGTCGTTCTTGTGAATAAATAATTAAATCTATATTAAATTTAGGAATTTTAAGTATATACGTTCATATTCAAGTTATGTTTTCCAATTCAACATATAAATATCCTTAAAATTGTTGTAATGAAAACTGAATATAAATTTTAACAAATATGAGACATGCTTAGTGTTAAACGGACATGGCGCGTTTTGCCCTGCCTAGACATGTTTATTAAAAATCGTTTAAAATAACAGAAAAAATAATTCAATAAGGAAATTTTTCGTTGTGTGATGATTGTCAAGGCTATTGTTCATCATTGGAACAGATGCCAGGTGAATGTTTTGCTGATAGATGCCGCAAATCCTTACGAGAAAAGTTGAAAAATTGCAAGAAAAGCTCCAAAAAATTTTTGTTTTCGTTTTTCGTCAAATTTACGCAATATAGTAAACTTAGAAGGCCCACAAATGTTTATAAACGCATAAAAGTGTAAATAGAACGAACTGGCATATTCAGAAATGTTGAACAATGTTTGTTTAGTGAAATACTGATGGTGGCGCATCTTGTCCCGACTGCGCATTTTATACCCAGTTCCCCTAACATCAATTTGCTCAAAACTCGTCAAATAATAATTCGACATATTCATAACTGAATAATAGTTTGTTATTTTGTTTTGTTTACATTTCACTTTCTTCTTGACAGTTCTCTCTGGTGTCCTTGGAGACATCTGGTGGCTCAACCAAAACACATAAAATTGATTGAAAACGGTCGTTGGAACTTTACACACGTTTCAAGGCTTAGCTTGTACATCAGTTCATCAGTGGTTTACTAATATATTCAACGTTCACACCAAAAACATCAAATCGAACTTACCATTCCGGAGATAACAATAACATTTAACATTGAAGGAAAACTATAATAACTATAAACTGGCGATTGCTTCGTTCTGTTAGATGATGAAAAAAAAACTGATGCTATGAATGAATGTGTTCATCATTTTTTCACAATGCCGTTTCTTCTATTTTTCATTAGAACATCGTATGAAAATTGAAAGAATTTCATAAGACTCTTATGAAAAATTAGTTTGGACGCAAAAAAGTGGTTCATAAGATGTATCTTATGAAATTTATAATAAGATTTCCTCTGAGTGTAGGGCAGTAAATTGTTAAATGAACTATCTTGGTTAGTAGAAGAGTTAGGGAAAGAAGAAAATTCAGTATTAGTAGAGGAGATAGAGGAGAAGTGATTGCAAAAGGTTTCGGCTATTTGAGATGGATCACTTATAAATTGTGGGTTGATCAATAGGTGATAGGAATCCATTTTAGAACACGAATTTTGTCCCAGACTACTTTAGTTAGAGTATCATGATCTCTTTCTTCTAAGTTTTAAAGCGTCTCGGACATCGGAGTTCCACCATGGAACTGCTGTTTTCCCAGGGACTCCTTTGGTTTAAGGGATACTGTTTTGAGCGGCTGTATGCAATACTTTGGTAAAAACGGAAAGAGTTGAAGGATTTTCAAGTAGGATAAGGTCGTAAACCTCATTTTGATAGTTGTACCAATCAGCTTCAGATGTCTGTGATAGAGAAGATGGACACTTTAATACGCTTGAGCGGGAGACACGTCTGAACACGACAAGGGATCGAGATAGACTCATCCGTGTTTGTCACTGTCCGTTTTCGATGTTAATTTTTTGATGATCTACGTCTTTTCCAGGGTGATGAAATCGTTCAAAAATGCAATGCACTGATGCGTGCCGACTACAGCGTTATCGAGATATCCAACTCCAATGGCGAATTGTCGGCACACTATCCCGGCAAGCTATTGATTCCGGAGCAGGAAATCAGACAGCCCAACACTGTACCTGCAAATCCCACTTCTTCAACATTCACACGAGCAAGTAGCGATCCTCCGGTCGCAACGAAATCATCTAAAGATTCTGGCGCGGACACGAAACCTATCTCTACTTCAACGGCATCGTCGACCCGAGATCCGTTGGTCGTAGATGGACGTTTGGATGCACAACGGTTGCGGTATCTTATATGGCGTGCTCGTTTGGCAAGGTGTCGTGCCAGATTTCCACTACCGGTTATCTTGTTTCGTGGAAAATATATATGTCGATCTGCAACGTTGTCCGGTGGGCCGGAAATATACGGCAGATCTGGCCTGGAATATTTTGCGTACGCGGCTGAAGCTACGCCACCGGAACCAGGAGGTATTTAGCGCCGACGGATCACATTATGTATTTTTTTTATAGCATGTTTTCTTTATTCCAGATGAGGCGTATGATGATGAACAGGACTCGTTATCGGATGAACCGGATACCAAGGATTGGCCGCTGTTTGGTAGATTGAGGCGAAAAGATATTAGATTGCTGAAGGCCTTGAATGTGGGAACCATAATCGATTTTATGGTTGAAAACAAAAAAGTAAAGTTTTGGCTGAATGTAACATCTTCTGAAAAAGTTGACAAAGAAAATCGTTATAGCTTTTTCAAAATTCTGGCACTGCCTTATCCCGGTTGCGAGTTTTTCCGGGAATATCGTGACAATGATTGCCGAGGAGAAGGTTTAATTTTCGACTGGAATCAGTCTTACGTAGACGCGGGAATACGGGTTCCAGACGACTCAGTTACATCGCAGCTGAACATAGATTGGAACAACTATAAACAGTGGGATTTAGTCAAGATCACTCAGAACTATCTGAGACTTTTACTCAAATACCTGCAGGAAGGTAACAACGGCATCCTAGTACATTGCATAAGTGGATGGGATCGCACACCTTTGTTTGTGTCGCTATTGAGGATTTCCCTGTGGGCCGATGGTGCAATACATCAAACATTGAATGCAGCTCAACTGTTGTACTTTACAATCGCCTACGATTGGCTTCTTTTTGGCCACAACCTGCCCGACCGCCTGAACAAGGGCGAAGTGATATTCTATTTCTGCTTCTACATACTCAAGTACATCGTAGATGACGAATTTAGTGTCTTGACTCATAGGTAAACAATCTTGAAGCAATTGTAGAGTTTGAGTTGAATATTTTCCGTTCATTGTAGATTCCGTAGTCAGCTGAGCAGCAGCGGCAGCAGTAGCATAGGGGTAATACGAACAGACAGTGAAAGTATGCTAGATGGTATGCTTTTTGATGGCGAAAGTCGAGGATCAAGCATTTCCCTTAATTCCACGTCTAGCTTTGCTAGTGGTCGAAGCTCGTCGATGCACGATACTCAGACATGCGTCATCAATGCTGGCATTGGATTGACAAGCGGTGGTGCGAGCAATAGCATAGCTATTTCCGGTGCCAGAAACGGTAGCGTTCCTAGGAATGTTGCAAACACTTCCGGTGGAAATTGTACTGGAGAAGATGGTGTGAATTCTTTTAACGGGTAAGCTTTTGTTTCTATATTTATTACATAAACAGTATTAGAAAGTTTTTTATCATTTTTGAAGTTAAGGAACATGTTTTAAGGTATTTGTGATTGTGTTGTACATTTAAATTTGAGTCTCCTGTCAATTCTGAGTTCAGTCGTTCAGCAAATAAGAATGCGTAGAGCTAGAATATTGAGTAGAGATTTGCTCTTGTTGCAGCAATAATGGATTTTCGGCACACAGTAACGATAGTAGTAGCAGTATTGGATGCATATCTCATGATAGTTCGAATCACAATATCCAATGGTCTCCGCAATCTAAAAGGTAAGATTATATGCGAAACATTTTTCTGTCTTTATGTCACCTAATTTCCTTCTTTATTAATTCCTGAATGGCATAAGTAAAGTTTAACTAGCCAAATTTATTCAACTTTTATGTAGGTTTAAAAAAATTTCTCAGAATAGCTTCATAATCATAAGCCAACTAAATCTTTCCAATTTCAAGAATTGATTTTTTGAGTAGGTATTTGTCTTTGGACGATATTCATAAACCTCGAGTCAAGTCTCCAAAAACAAGACAGGATAATAAGAGAATAAGTCTCACCCATTACTGCCTTGTGAAATTTCCACTAGTTCATAGTTAGTTACATACAAAGAATAATATTACTTGAAAACCAAATTAATTTTGATCTGTAAAAATATTTGAATCGATTATTTTTATCAAATTATTTTTCTTATCCCTAGAACTAGTCCAGTTACCGTACCGAGTGCTAACAGGTTGAGACAAAGGCAGGAATCAACATCGTCTCTGTCGGTCGGTAGTTGGCAAATGATTACTTGTACTGGTAGCTTCAGGAGTGCCGAATCGGTAAACGAGATTCAGTCCCATCTGCAGCAGAATTTCTGCTCCCGGTTCCACCATCCGACCGTTAGTCATCAGGGTGGCATGCACCCGAACAACTATTCCAATTCGAGCCAACATCACCAACAGCTACATCAACCACAGTGCCAGACTGTATTCCAATCGGAAAGTGGTACTACGCCTAATGCCAACCAGCACCATCATCCTCAGCATCTGCATCATAACAATCACCATCACCAGCCGCAGCAGCATCATCATCACAGCCATTTGAATGCACCCGCCAATTCCCTGTTTTTCACCAGTCAGGATTCCACCGGAGGCTGCTGTTCTGTCCTAGAAGACGACTGCTATCATCCAAACCAAGTCGACCTCTATGCACTGTGAGTAACTGAACTGACAGTATGATCAACCATCTTGATTGGAAATCCCCGCAAGATAATCTAACTCACGTATGTCACTATCTTACCTTCAACAGGCGTCGCGAAAAACTGACCCAGCTGCGCACTCTCTTCTACAATTGCTACTTCTCGACGATCGCCTTCAAGTTTAACTCCGGTCCAGATTCAGGTCTCGGAAGCCTCCTTGGGAATTTCGCTGAAAAAGTCGGACTTGCTAGTCGTACCTCGGTCTAGGCCTAGGATTGTTTTTTCTTCTTTAGAAGCATTGTACAATTTCTAGTTGAAACCAGGTGTCTTCCTTCTCGTGTCGTGTGCGATTGCGTTTTAGATGAAGTTCCCGAAAGTCGACACTGTTTGCGAGCATTCGATAGCAATCGAATGGAATGTTTGAGAGTGAAGATTTACAATCATAACCGTGTAGCATAGACTAAGGTCCTTCCAAATGAGAGTCATAATTTTCGAAGTTATTTCATTAAACGTATAAGATTTATAACATTTGTTGGTATTGTATTAAATTTGTAAATTTTAGTTTTAATCTTTTTTTGTCAATAAGAACTTTTTTTATATTTACCCAACGAATTTTTTTCTCCTGTTTGTAAGACGATTGAATAAACTACTAAAACGTTCACATTCTTTTATTGGCTACAAAAATAAACCTATCATCCGCAAAATATACAACTATAATAGTAATCGAAAATAAACAAAATGCGAAGAATAAACTCATAGTTTGCATTTACACGAAGCACAATATTGTTTTCAATTTAAAAGAAACGCTTCTCATAGGTTAGAGCCCATTAGGTTAACAATTCGGTTTTTATACCGTTTGGAAATGTCCTTCTCGATTTGCTGTTGCAGGATCTTCGTTTGTTCAATGATCCGAGCCAGAGTGGGTTTCAGATCTACTCCCTGCTGCCGAAAGCTGATGGCCTTCTGTTTGGTAAGCTTGACCGTCTCCTTGAGCTTATCAACGGCAATAAGCTTCTGTTTTAGTTTGGATGTGAGGATATCGACGAATCTGTTGAGGTATGAGAATAAAGGTAATTTTTCAAAGAAGATTTTTTAGGAATGCTACAGAAAATTGTAACAAAAAATAATAGCTGACCCAGAATTATTCTTCACTTACTTAGGCGAATGTTTGATTTGATGCAAGTGTTGAATTTGCTGGCTGTTAATTCTGCTATAGACAACGTCCACAAACGAGAGCATCTCCGTTAAGCTTTTGCTATCGTGATCAGGAAAATTATCCATCATTGTTAAAGACAAAATTTCTACTTTGTCCGATGTGCTCAGTTCGTACAATCTCATTTTGAGAAAAGCTTCCAACTCCAACAGCTCGTTTAAAAATTTGTCCCGATACGAAGGCGAATCGAAAATAGTATACGCCTCATCCCCCTTCGCCACTCCTCCAGCATTTCCATCGCCCTCTACCACTATCCCACTTTCTTCCAAAGAAATATTGAAATCGATTTCGTTTCCGTTTCCAGCTGGAACATCTTCGCCTGCTCCCCAGTCTATGTCCCCTACTTCCAAGTTTATTTCACCCGTGTCGGCGCCAAAATCTATTTCTGCTTCGCCAAAATCTATTGCACCATCATTTCCGAAATCAATTCCTCCAGAGTTTTCTTCCGACGTGTCCTTTAAGCTGAACTTAACTGGAGGTTCTTCGATCGAGAGAGGTGGCTCGGAATACAGAAACTCATAGACTGTTGTATTTCCAGCCGAGCTTACGTGTCTTAGAATTGGTAGACATGCATCGTTAGACAGAAATGCTCCATAAAGCTTCAAAGCTTTCTTCAGAGGAGGAACCGAGGTAGCAATTGTGCGGTACATTTCTGGTAATTCTCCGACTTTTTCCACCAATTCTTTACGAACGTTTTCTCCTAAGATTCCAAGTTGTTTGCACAAGCTTTGATATTCTCCTAAGATGACGATTTCTGATCGTTCCAAATCTACAATTTTTTTGTCTGATTCTTCGCCAAGCTGCTCAAAGCTTTTGATCTGCTTGCGAGTGCCTGGAATTTCAAAATTTATATTCCGTACTAGGATTTGAGCAGCCTCGGCAAGGTACAAGCAATCCTTCTCGTACAGCTTTACTATCTCCTGCCAGTCTTTCATACGTTGACTTCCGTATCGACCAAATACATTACGCGAATCCGCTTCCGTCGTCTTGAGAATGTCGATGATCTGCTGGCAATGGAAGTAGTTGATGTGTGCGCCTTTCAATAGCTGCACCAACCCGTCATGGGCTGGCATATCAGTGAGGGCATTGCTTATTTTGCTGCGGACATCTCTCACATTCAAGTGCCAATTTTTATCCACAATTCTCCTCGACACCAACCAATCCAACAGCTTTCCGGCATGAATATCAATTGGTATATCAGCTTCCTGGTAAATTGAATGTATTAAACTAGGATAAATGATTGAAATATCTGTTATAACTTACATTCATCGTGAAAAATTACTATACGATCTGAAAAAGAACGGAACCGAAAAATATCATCCACGTATAGAGTTGTTTTTGACATTTCCTACGCACACTTGCTGAGCGTGTACAGATGAGACGGGACAATTAACCTCCAAAACTCTCGGTACAAAAAACGGACAGACGGTCGACAAACTTGGTCGTTTTTGAGGTTGATTGTCCCAAAACTAAAAAGTGTTGGTGAAACAACCAGCATAATAACACCAACACTATCAGCGGCAAATAGGGCTATTGGGTTTATTTTGATGATGACAACAACAAACTGTCAATGACGGTGGGTGAAAATATTTTTGTTCTCAATTTGGGAACTTAAATGATTGCCTTATCGGCAAAAAGTGTACCATTTCCTGTTTTCGATATAAAAACTGAAATAAATTTTCGCGTGAGCTTATATTACTTCGAATGAAACAAAATTTGAAAAACTAAAACTTTCACTTTGGCAGTTTAGCTTAATCAGCTACACACAAAATTTTCGGGGCTCCACTTAGCAAAAATTCAGTGTTACTTTCCATTAGCAAAAATATTTTTTTACTTTCGAGTTAGCAAAAAGCTAAATTTACTTGATTTTAGCAATAAAAAAGACCATATTACTTGATTTTAGTAAAACAAAGGTTTTTTAGCCGCTTTATTCACAGACAGCAGCCGCCGCGCCAGTTGGGAGAAAAATAAAAAGTTGACGCGATTAAGTGCGGTCCCGGATGTTCGTTGCTGGTGGTGCTTGTGGTGACCAACTCCACGAGGAAATGGTAGCTAAATAGACACCGGATGCTTACAGGTAAGATCCGATTTTAAAGTGTATTTTCCGATTTTTAATCGAAAAAATTGTTTTTTTTTCTTCCAGGTGACAAACGCCGGCAAACACGACGGGTTTTTTGCAACAGTCCGGAAATGAAAAGTTGAAATTGGAATTTTGAACCCGCTGCTACCGGAACAAGCCCGGTGCGTTCGTGAATTAGGATCGGTCGCTTGGCATTTCACTCGCCGAAAGGTGTGTTCCCAGGATTGTAAATTATTAAATAAAAGTGAAAATTAAGTTTCGAAAAAATTTGTAAAATAAAATCAAAATGAAGTTTTTTGTGTATTCTAATGCTAAATCAAACATTCCCTCAATAAAAAAACAATAAATTTTGAAATTTAAAAACCGGAGCTATCTTTTCCTCCGATTTTTGCTAGAAATTTTAGTAAAAAATGCGGCGGCTAACTTTTTTTCTCGTTTGCTCAAATTTTAGTTAAAAAATATTGCTAAATTAATTGCTAAGTTTCTAGCTGGTCAAATTTGAGCAAAATTTTGCTAAATTCCGGCCTCGAAAGTTTTGTGTGTAGCCAAGAAGAAGAAAGCGAAGAAGAAGAAACTTTCATTGAACTATCTATGAATAATAAAATAATCAATTTCAACTCAACCGAAGCTAAACAAACTATTTTCGAAGAACTTATGTTTATAAACAACATATACTCCAGAGCAAAGGACTGAAGTAACTGCCAAATCACATACAAACGGACCGTACCGACTTTTTGGAACCAAAACGTCAGTTCCCATCCGATTTCAATTATATATGGCATTTTGGTTCCAAAACGTCAGTGTGGTACTGAAATATCAGTTGGAAATCGGCTTCTCATTCAGCCCCTCGCTCCAGATGGCATCCGCATCATATAGAGCATTTCCTGAGACAGATGGTGGTAGGGTAGCTTTTTGTTTTTGTTTTGATATTTGTAAACACCTACTGGTCGCCATTTTGAACTTGAGAGATTTGCACTGTTCAATCATTTCTTCGAAAGAACTTTTTTTTTTAAATTAACATTACATAACATCAATATTACCTTCAAAGTATTTCATGTCTACAATTATTTAATTTTAGGTAGTTTAAAAAGTTAAGAACTTTGCAAAACCATGGTTATGCATAACTATTGCACCGCCAATTTGGTTTCGTTACTATCCCGCCATTGAACATGCGTAGTGTTGTTGTTATTTTTACCCTACCACCAGGTGCCGAAAATTGTAAACATGAGAAACCAGCTGTTCGGTTGACAAAGTCGGGAAATACCTTATTGCTTAAAAAGATTTTTTTTGCTCTGTGAGCATATTTTAGTCGATAAATTAACTCAGTGTGCTAGTTCCCAGGACTGTCAACCAGCTGTCAAATCCCATTGCTGCCAACTTGACAACAACTTCCTTCTTTTACGGTCTTTTCGACGTGAAACGTGCTGAACGATACAGAGGTGCTTTGTTGTTACTCTCCGCGAATAATTTCGTTATTTTCGTAAATTCTAACAGATCCGTCCACCGTTACAGGATGCCTGCCACGGCTAAGACTGCTGCAGCCGCCAAGGCACCAGCCTCCGGCGACAAGAAGGTCAAGGAGAAGAAAAAATTACCGGCAGTGCCGGAATCGAAGCTGAAGGCTACCAAGGCGAAAGTGTTCGCCCGTCCTGGAAGCTTGCTTCGTCGCCGACAGGTGCAGTCCATCAAGCTGCTCCGACGCCGCCAGAATCTGCTCCGCGCTGCTAAATACGCCAAGAAGTACCTGCGTATCGAGCGGGATGTGGTTGAGAAAGCCCGGGAAGCCAAAAAGGCCGGCAACATCTACATTCCTGCTGAGCCCAAGGTTGCGTTCGTGATGCGAATCCGCGGGTGAGTAGAAGTTAGCGATCGGGAACCGCGTTTGGATTGCTATAATGCATTTCCGATAAGGGGAATGGTTTAAGCTCGAAGTGTGATTGTGCTAAATGTGCTTTAAAATTGTGAACCACCGCAGAAAAATGTTAGCATATTTATTTGTTGACATCCTGTTTATGGTGGTATTGAAGTTGACTGAACCACTGTTAAACTTTTTCAATGAGCTGTTTAACCGATTGTAGCAATTTAATTAGATATCATTCCTGTGCCATTTCGGCGGATTACAGGTAATATTATGTTAAACGTGGCCTACTGTTATCCAACTCGTTTTTTGGTATCGAGGCGTTGAAAATGAATGTTTCTTGTTTTCCAAATGAAAGTTTTAGAACTATGCTAACATTATTATTTTCATCATAAGAAGTGTGAAAATCATCAAGGGTTTATGATATAAAGTTTCGATAGTAGATCTTAAGCCTGTTCCACAGTTCGGCTAGATTGTTTTTTTTTGCATAAATATGCTTAAAAATATTCAATATTGCACAGGTTATGTTTCTATTGAAGAACACATTTGATTGTTAACATTTTGGGTTCTGAAAATAGTTAATTTACATTTCTAAGCGCCCAATCGATCTCTGTTCAGGAATTAATGCTTGCATTTCTTTACGAAATGGTTGCTGCAACATTGAACGTTGAATGATCGAAACATAGAAGTTTGTGTGACCTTAAAACGGCTTAAATTTCATAAATAACAAGCAATCGAAAATTGTAGAAGCTACATATCTTTCAGAAATCATAAAAATACATATATGTAATAACAGTAATTAATATTGAGTTTTATCTTGATTTCATTCAATTTGAATCTCAATGATACAAGTATTTTGCCGTTCGAAAATGCAAGTACAATTTTGAGTGAAATTTCAAGTTTCCCAGATTCAGGAGCTCGTAGAGTTTTTTAACAGAGGGATTTATTTTATTTTTCCACTGTAGGTTATATTCAAATTGGTTCGTATTTATAAACTGCTTGTAAATTGTTACTTCCGGATCGTGGTAACAACGAAAGTTTGTTTTCGGATTCGTAACGTTCCCTTTTATTTGTCCGTTCGAAGCTCTACCGGGACACGTTTTAAATTCCTACGATTTGAATACAAATTTATTTTGGAATATACTAAGAACAATTTTCAAGCTTACGTTTAGTGAACTTCCTATCGCTTACTTCCGTCTCGATTCCAGCTATTTTCCGCTGCTAGTCCCTACACCTTTAATAAACCTAGGTTAGAGATTCAATTTCCACTTTTCTCAATCAATTTCTCACCTCAATTCGATTTCGGTTCAATCTGGCGATTCCTAATTGAAAACGCTTCGTTGCGTGGTATTGTAGCCTAGATTAATTAACAATGCATTAGAACTATCACTTTTAATCACTTTTCATAGGCATACCTGTGCTCAACTTCCCTGCGCAGTTTCATTTCGCGCCTTCGTACTAAAGTTGCAAATGCCTAGATTGGGATAATTTTCAATTATTATTTGCGTTACGCAATTCAATTTGGTGTTTAGGCCTACCTTAGCACGTAAATTTAGGGTAAGTATTCAAACTCAACAATAACCACTGCGAACTTAGCTTTAATTTTCTTCTGATCACCAAACGATACTACTTGCATTGAAATTCCACAATCTTTGTTTTGTTTACAATCTATCTCGATTTATTTTTCCCGCCTATACTCCTGAACTCACTTCTCACCTACACATTCGAACGCATCTTCGAATTCTCCTGCTGTCATTGCGCGAGTGCGTTCAATGGCACTTTCGGTATCGAAAGTCAGTTCAGTGACACTCCCCCCTAGTTTGCTGACTCCGCCTCTGAGTCAGCAAACTCCTTCTTAGCTCTTACGTCTATCACTGCAACCTTTACCGCCGGTCTCTCGTAGACACCTTTCGCCGTCTTTATTGTTACGGTACGCACCTGCCCGTCTCGGTTTACCGTTCCGATAACTCGTCCCTTGGGCCAACAATTCCTCGGCAGCTCCGAGTCGACGATGACCACGATGTCGCCTTCTTTGATCGGTGGTACGTTCTGATGCCACTTGGAACGCCTGGTGATCTCCGGCAGGTACTCCCGCAGCCATCTTTTCCAGAAGTGGTTCGCGATCTGCTGCGATAGATGCCAACCTCGACTCAAAGCGATGGAGTTGACTTCCGGTGCGGTCCATGGTTTGAATCCGTCGGAACTACCCAGCAACCAATGGTTCGGTGTGAGCGCTGGTGCGGCATCGTCTTCGATGGGTACGTGGGTAAGCGGCCGTGCGTTGATGATGCCTTCGATCTCGACCAGAGCACTCCTCAGTTCTTCCTCCTTCGGGCGATGGGGTAGCTGCAGTTCCACTAAGGTGCGCTTGACGGACTGCACGAGTCGTTCCCAGCTCCCCCCCATATGGGGAGCTGCCGGTGGATTAAAACACCAAGTGGTGGTCGCCGAAACAAACTCCTGAGCCATCTTGTGCTGGTCGACGTCTTGCAGGGCTTGCTTCAACTCCCGATCGGCTCCGATGAAGTTAGTTCCTCTGTCGCTGTAGAAAACGGAAGGTGTTCCTCGTCGCACAATGAAGTTGCGGATCACCATTATGCACGAGCTTGTTGTTAAAGAGCTAGCTAAATCAAGGTAGACCCCGCGAATAGTGAGACAAGTTAATAAAACCCCCCACCTTTTTTCAACCCTTCTCCCTATAGCCACTTCCATCGGTCCAAAATAGTCGATGCCGGTATGTGTGAACGGTCGAACGAAAGCTGCTAGTCGACACTTTGGTAGGTCAGCCATTGCTGGAGGTCGGGGACGAGCTTCCCGCAGCTTGCAGCGTTGACAGTTGGACCTGATCTTGGCGTATACTCTGCGTAGACAACTGATGCAGTATTTCTGGCGAACTTCGTTGATGACTGACTCGTGGTTTTGATGATGAAACTTCTGGTGGTAGCTTTCAACGATGAGATTCGTAATCGGATGGTCGCGCGGAAGGATAATAGGGTTGGCGATTTCCACTGCTAGAAACTTGCACGCTCCAGTCCTGCCGTGCATGTGCAGCAATCCTTTTTCATCGATGAACGGGTTGAGCTTGTACAGCTGACTTTGCTTGGGAATCGTTGCGTTGCGGTCGTCGCGTCGGAGAATGTTTAGCTCGGTTCGGAAGACGTCTTGCTGTGCGGTACGGAGAAGGTAGTCCTCAGCTTGGTGTATCTCCTCGCTCGAAAGGATTTCGATGGTGCGGGTGAATTTCTTTGGTCGAAGCTGGCGTAGATACCGAAAAACGTAGGCGGTTGTGTTGACCAATCGTCTCCAGGTTGAGAAATCTTTAACGGGGATGATCTCGCTTTCCGTTTGGAAGTGCGCGTTGACGCACGCTCGCAGCTCTTCCACCGGTTCTGTCAGTTTTTCCGGGGTATCTGGCCATTCTTTTTCTGCTTGCCACAGGAATTCTGGTGCTTTGAACCATCTGCTGTCGTTCGTAAGGGAGGGTTGACACTGCCACTTCGTGCCTTCGTCCGCCACATTCCACTTCGTTGGGACCCACTTCCAGCTCGATACGCTCGTAAGATCTAGGATTTCGCTGACTCTCGCGGCGACGAATGCGTTGTATTTGCGGTGGTCGGCACGTATCCAGGCGATAACGTTGCGGGAGTCTGACCAAAAAACTCGACGGGCAACCTTGATCGATAGTCCCTGCATGACAAACGCAGCTAATCTGGCTCCAATTACTGCCGCTTGAAGTTCGAGCCTCGGAATCGAGAGATACTTGAGTGGTGCTACACGACTCTTAGCGGTGACGAGACTGCATTCGATGTTGTCACCTTCCACGAATCGAAGATAGACAGCTGCCGCCGTGCCATTTTCACTAGCATCGACAAAGGTGTGCAACTGGATCTCGGTGTGATGACCGATCGATGAAGACATCCTGTAGCACCGCGGAATACTGACGTTCTCAACGTCCGGAAGAAGATGCAGCCATTTTCGCCACTTTTCGAAGCACTTATCGTCGATGTTTTCGTCCCAGCCTACTCGGGTCCGCCAGATCTCCTGTAGCAGTACCTTGAGAAACATTAGGAAGTGCGCGATGAGACCTAGAGGATCGTAGATGGTCATCAGGGTGCGGAGTACCTCACGTTTCGTAGGGCAACGATTGCCTTCCAGCAGCTCACGTCCTAGCCGATCCCAGTTGATTTTGTAGGTGAAACAGTCGGTCTTAGTACACCACCACATTCCCAATACCTTCTCGGTCGCTAAGCTGGATGACAGGTCGAGGCTTTTCTCTGCACAGGAATCTCCACGAAGCGCTGATAGTATGCCAACGGAGTTGGACATCCAATTGCGGATTTCAAACCCGCCTCGATTGTTGATGTCCCAAACAGTCTTCGCCAACTCAATCGCCTCCTCTTCGGTCTCTGTGCTACACAACATGTCGTCGACATACGTACACTGCACTATGGCCGCAGAGGCCGCTGGGAACTGCTCGCTGAAACGTTCCGCGTTCATGTTCTTCACGTACTGTGCACTGGATGGAGAACAGCACGCCCCGAACGTCATCACCTGCATAACGTAAACACTGGGTTCACCTAGCTCTCTCTCCTCTCGCCACAGAAATCGCTGGCTATGCTGGTCTTCGCCTCTAATTCCAACCTGGTGGAACATCTCCCTGATGTCGCCACAAATACCAAATCGATGTTCGCGAAATTTGAAGAGCACGGAAACCAGCGGAGTGGTAAGATCCGGTCCCGTGAGTAGTAAAGAGTTCAGCGAAACTTCATACGTTGTTGCTGCGGCGTCCCAGACGAGTCGAACTTTTCCTGGCTTATTGGGGTTGATGACCGGAAAAACTGGTAAGTACCAGACACGCTCGTGGTTTTCCTCCAGTTCCTCCTTCGTAAGCTTCCGAACATAGCCCTTCGTTACGTAATCAGCCAGTTTCTGCTGCAGTACTCCCCTCAGCTCCGGGTCTTTCGCCATACGTCGCTCGAGATTCAAGAACCGCTTCAGCGCCATCGGTTTGCTGTCTGGCAGATGCGTGATGTTGTATCTCCAAAGCAGGCCGGTTGTATATCTCTCGCCATCGAATTTGGTTAGCTCACGAAGTAGTTTGAGGGCCCTCTCATCGTCGGCGGAGCGCATCGTCTTGGTGGGTGCAGTTATTCCTAAACTCTCAAGAGAGAAGAAGTCCTTCACCGCGCGATCCAGCTTCTCATCAGCGTCATCTTCCGTCTGGTTGTCACAGGCGTAAACGTGGTACGTATAGTGCACCATACTATGCGACTCTCCCGTCGGCGCTCCTCCGTAGATCGTCCATCCCAGGTTGGTCTTAACTGCAATCGGTTGACCAGATTCGCCCTCTCGACTCTTTTTAACCAGCGTCGCGTTCGCGTGTTGCACTCCAATTAGCAGACGAGGTCGAATATCGATATACGAGTCTACGGGAATTCCTCGTAGGTAGGGGTTATCTTGTTGAAGCTGCTTCACGTCGAGCGTTTGAGATGGTAGTTGCAGCTCCTCGACTGTCCTTACATCTTTCAGGTGATACCGCTTTCCTTTAAGCCCGGACACATCTAAACTGACGATTTGGCTGTTGTCCTCTGTTCTATATGTTCCTCCAGTCCACTTGAGATCCAAGGGACGAAGTTCTCCTTTTAGGTTCAGCTCATCCGCTAGGTCTTGGTCCATAAGCGTCAGCGAGGATCCGTCATCCAAGAAGGCGTAGCATTGAATCACTATCCCGTTTCCATGCACCAAGACTGGAACATAGCGAAACAGGACAGCGCTGGACCCGGACAGGTGAGTGTTACAGGACCGCTCTTCCCGTTGCGCGTTGTCTCCAGTCTGGATGGGCGTAGACTCTGAGTTTGGCTGCATGGGCTCGGACTCTGGGTTTAGCTGCTTGTGCAGCAATGGGTGATGTTTGCTTGTGCATCCGTTGACTCCGCAGTTCCTGGACACACACCCTCCTCTGTGGCGCTTTAGGCATTTCCGGCACATCTTGGCTTCGCGTGTGATTGCCCACCGCCCATCGTATGACAACTCTCGAAAGCCTTGGCAGTTCGCGAGAGATGCACAAGATCCCCTGCAGACAATGCACGCTGTGGGGTAGGCTCTTCTGGCACCGGCTGATGATGTACTACCTCCTGGCAAATGAGCGTGGTACTCCCCCTGGTGCTCAACGTGAGCATTCACGTATGCCTTAGTTCTCCTGCGTGGCTCCTGGTTGTGAGACGATACTTTGGTCTGACGCGGCTTCGAAACCAGACATGCGTCTTCGCCTATTTCGTAGATCCATTTGCCGAAAGTCTTCAGGTTAACCTTCCGAATACTTCTGGAGTGTTTCGCCCACTGTAGTTGCATTGGTCCCGGAAGCTTGGAAACCAGTGAGTTCAGCAACGAAGCATCCTGCTTGAGCTCCTTCCGACCACAGGCGTCGATCGTCACCGTCAGGTTCTGGACGTCCAGCGCGAAATCGACCATCGCGTTCATCGACTCAGGGTCGACCGGTGGAATGGCAAGAACCTTTTCTTTCAGAGATTCGATGATAAACCTTGGCTGTCCAAACTTCAATTTGAGCGCATCCATCGCCCTGTTCACTGTCTTCGGATGGAGAAGAAAACTTCGAACGGCAGCAAACGCATCTCCCTTCAGGCAGTTCCTCAGTCGAATCATGTTTTCGTCGTCTGTGTAGCCGCACATCCGGGTCGTGCTCTCAAAAGTGGAGAAAAACATCGGCCATTCCTCGGGATTCCCTGAGAACGCAGGCAAGTCCTTAGCGACAACGTGGCGAGCGGCGAGCTGATTGCGCGTCAGGTTACAAGTTAACCGGCTACTGGTTACGTCTTTTCGCCTGTTTTCGCCTTTCTTTGCTGGCGTAGAACGACCCTTAGGATTGAAGCTGGATTCGTTAGTTCCTCCCTTTTCGTCCTCACTAGAGTCATCGCTGCTGTCTGTCACCGTTTCCTCCTCGGAATCATCGCTGGAATCCATTTCTCCACCTTCTTCCTCTTCTTCGTCGTCGGAGCACTCTTCTTCTTCATCCGCACTAGGAGATTCCTCTTCTTCTTCTTGGCGCCTTCCACCAGTGGCGCCTAACCAGTTCTGCACCTTAGTATCAGCGTCCACTTCCTCTTCATCGGCGTCTTCTTCATCCTCCAGGTCGACCAACTCCTCCAGAATGCTGAAGTGTTTCTCCATCAGCTTCTTTTTCTCTTCTAGCAGCTTCTGTTCTGCTTCGAGTTTCTGCAATTGCAGCTCCAGGTGCGCTTTCGCCGACCTTCTCGATCCCGCTGACTTAACAGATGCTGCTTTGGGTGGTTTCGTGGTTCCCACGGGTTTCCTCGGCAAAGAATCTTCCATCTCTTTCATCGCTGATGAAGTCTTGTTCTTCTTCCCGTCGCTGGTTTTCTCCGGCCTCGACTTTTCGACCTTCTTCGCTGCAGCGGTGTTCCTGGCAACCTTCGTAGCACCCGTCTTCTTCTTCTTTTGCTTCGCCTGGCACTGTGCACAATTCCACTTTCTATTCTCCACACTTTGGTTCACTCCCACACAACTAAAATGGTTCCATCCATCACAATCATCGCACTGAACCATCTGGCTGTTATCGACCGACTTACAGGTTCCACAACTGTGACCGACATTAACGACCGTGTTCGCGGAGGAAGTATGGCTAGTATTGTTATTGGCTATAGGGTATTGTTTTTCGGAAGAGGTTTTCTTTTTGGTTTTTGTCGTGCCTGGTTTCGATTTGCCGTTCTCAGTGTTAGGGCCAAGAGCAACGGACTTGAGTTGAGGGGGGGTATCACTTTTCGCCTTAGGGGGACTACTCGCTAAGCTCTTACCTTTTTGGGCAGCAGTGGCTGCGGTGCTGGCTGAATCGGACATTTTCGTAAACGAATTTAAAATGTAAATTGTTACTTCCGGATCGTGGTAACAACGAAAGTTTGTTTTCGGATTCGTAACGTTCCCTTTTATTTGTCCGTTCGAAGCTCTACCGGGACACGTTTTAAATTCCTACGATTTGAATACAAATTAATTTTGGAATATACTAAGAACAATTTTCAAGCTTACGTTTAGTGAACTTCCTATCGCTTACTTCCGTCTCGATTCCAGCTATTTTCCGCTGCTAGTCCCTACACCTTTAATAAACCTAGGTTAGAGATTCAATTTCCACTTTTCTCAATCAATTTCTCACCTCAATTCGATTTCGGTTCAATCTGGCGATTCCTAATTGAAAACGCTTCGTTGCGTGGTATTGTAGCCTAGATTAATTAACAATGCATTAGAACTATCACTTTTAATCACTTTTCATAGGCATACCTGTGCTCAACTTCCCTGCGCAGTTTCACTTCGCGCCTTCGTACTAAAGTTGCAAATGCCTAGATTGGGATAATTTTCAATTATTATTTGCGTTACGCAATTCAATTTGGTGTTTAGGCCTACCTTAGCACGTAAATTTAGGGTAAGTATTCAAACTCAACAATAACCACTGCGAACTTAGCTTTAATTTTCTTCTGATCACCAAACGATACTACTTGCATTGAAATTCCACAATCTTTGTTTTGTTTACAATCTATCTCGATTTATTTTTCCCGCCTATACTCCTGAACTCACTTCTCACCTACACATTCGAACGCATCTTCGAATTCTCCTGCTGTCATTGCGCGAGTGCGTTCAATGGCACTTTCGGTATCGAAAGTCAGTTCAGTGACACTGCTGTTCAATAATTAGTACTTTTACCCTGTTTGCTGAAATCCAGCGAACTCAACTTATTCTGAATGTAATTCTATCGAGAAACATTTTTTCAAACATTTGTGACAAAAAGAAGCATCACGTTGTAACTAGCACGACTTGCCTTGTAGTCAACTAGGTATAATTAGTCTGGTAAATTTCTATCAATTTCGTTGGACCCTTACCAACGTCTAGTAGTCAATGTTATCGAAAGAATATCAAAGTCGTCTACGTACGAGTTAAGCTAAAGACAGTCATTCAGCAATGTCCATATTGAAAGACATTTTTGTACTTTATTCGCTTCACACATACGGTCATCTTTCTATTTCATTTACATGCAAAGCAGTATCAAAGTCTGCTTATATTGACTGTCTGAAACTTCTCATTTGCAGCTCAGTAATTAAAGCACCTGCAATTTAACATACAGATAATGCAATATTTACTTGTAACTTCAGTTTAAGTTTCGTTTATTTGTTCTTTTTAACATCTGAAGGGTCCTCCTCCTTAAGATTAAACACAAAAATAATTACAAAGAAATAAAACCGGAAGTTACAATTGTTTGTAAAGACTTGAGTCTTTAAGGATGTTAATTATTCAGTTTAAAGTACATAACATTAATTTTTGCTTTTATACTCAATTGGTTATAATCCGATTAAGAAATTCACAGAAAAAACTAATGAGAATTATTGGAATTTATTCTACGAATCATGTTAAAAAAAATTCAATTAGAAGTCTCTTGAACATAAATCTTCAATAAAAAAATAGGCTTGTTCGAATGAGCTCTGAAATCCAATCGAAGCTCATCTAATAACTGTATTAGTATTGAAATCCAATGAGTTACGTTAGTCACGTGCTCGCAGAATAAGACCCATAATGTCATAATATTCAGTTAAAGTAAATTTAAATTAAAAAAACCTGTACTACTTGAATTTGGTCTAAGTTTTAATAACAATTGACCGTAAGAACAACAGAAACAAAGCTGTTTAGAGAAACTAGTGTAAAAAATCCTTCTTTTTGTCTGCGCCCTACATTAATGCTCGAATTTCTGTTTTTCAGTATCAACAAGGTTGCCCCGAAGGTCCGCAAGGTTCTGCAGTTGTTCCGCCTGCGCCAGATCAACAACGCCACGTTCATCAAGCTGAACAAGGCCACTAAAAACATGCTGCGGATCGCGGAACCCTACATTACCTACGGTTACCCGAGCCTGAAGTCAGTCCGCCACCTGATCTACAAGCGTGGCTTCGTCAAGCACCGACACAGCCGCATCCCGATCACCGATAACTTTGTGATCGAGCGTAAGCTGCGCGCCGGCTACAAGCTGCAGTGCGTGGAAGATCTGGTGTACCAAATCTACACCGCCGGTCCACTTTTCCGCAAAGTGAACAACTTCCTGTGGCCCTTCAAGCTGAACACCCCCACCGGTGGATGGCGCAAGAAGAACAACCACTACGTCGAGGGCGGAGACTTCGGCAACCGGGAAGACAAGATCAATGAACTTATCCAGCGTATGATCTAAGCGAGTTGAATTGTATGGTTCCGAAGAAGGAAGTGAGCGAGGGTTATAATAAAACACATACCTTTAAAAAAACTGAACTTAATAGTAAGATAAATTTTTTTTTCGTTTTTTTATTCATTCTTTATGTGAATTATTCCTATCCTTAACTTTTTGATCCGATGGCCTTTTCCTTCATTTGTGTGGCTCCTGAGCCGATGTTCATCGAGTAAACATCGAACATAGTTGTACCAGAAGTTTTTCAATAACTGTCCGCCAACTGCATCTTGATATGAAATAGCGAATGACACAAATATGTTGAAACGGCTAAATGGAAACAAAAGAATAGTGTGGTTTATCGAAAACCGAAAATTTCTCAATCTTCCTCTTGGGTTAGGGCTATGATTGAACGAAGCTACTGATTTTTCGCTTCGTTGTTCTAATTTTCGCCGACCTGCCATCACTGGCTAATTCAAACTCATGAACATCGGTTCAGGAGGCAACTGTTTTTAAACTGAACTAATGGAGATACAGGCGCGCTCGCAATGCCCAGTATACAAATTCCTATGTTTTAAACAGATAATGCTATAGTCTTAACTCCCATTTCATTCAAATAAGCTGTCATTCTTATGGAAATTGCGTAAGCGTAAAGAACAAGCTTTATTCGTTTTAATAGGCCCAAGCCTAAAGCGGGTCATAGACTATTTGATGGCTTGAGCAAATTCGATGATTACACGACGATTGTTCGATTCTATGCTCGCCCACACACGATACAAACATACTTCACGCGAACACAAACGATTACTGGTGAAAACAGCAACAGCAACAAAAAAAAACCATCTCCACCCCGGCTGGTGCTGAGTAAATGGCTTGGATTATATACAAGCAACACCATGCCACAGAGGGTGGTTTGTGCAAAATATTTCGATCCCGACCGATTTTATTCAAACCGTTGGCGTGATCATTCAAGCAGTACCATACACGATGCAAATCGTTTTCTCAACGATAGAATGACACCGAATTTCATCGCATTTGTACAAACGTGGTGTAGTCTATGGCACGCTTATAAGCGGTCCGGATCGTAATATTTTGTACAAACCACCCTCGGTGGCATGGTGCTGTTTGTACAAAATTCAGACCGTTTAATCAGCCCCAGCCAGGGTGGAGGTGGTTTTCGTTGTTGTTGCTGTTTTCGCCAGCCATCGTTTGTGATGCAAATCGTGTTTACAGCGACAAAATTACACCAAATTTCATCGCATTGGTACAAAATGTTGTGTTGTCTATGGCCCGCTTAAGAGCTTTTAATTTTAAGCGGGCCATAGACTACACCACGTTTGCACAAATGCGATGAATTCGGTGACATAGAATACAATTTGCATCGTGTATGACACTGCTTGAATGATCACGCCAACGAACGGTTTGAGTAAAATCGGTCGGGATCGAAATATTTTGCACAAACCACCCTCTGTGGCATGGTGTATGGTGTTGCTTGTAGAAAATCAGCCTCAGCCGGGGTGGAGGTGGTTTTTTGTTGTTACTGTTTACGCCAGCAATCGTTTGTGTTCGCGTGAAGTATGTTTGTATCGTGTGTGAGCGAGCATAGAACCAAACAATCGCCGTGGAATCATCGAATTTGCTCAAGCCATTTGTGTAGTCTATGGCCCGCTTTAAACAAACCGTTGAGCGCTCATTCAAGCAGTGCCATACACGATGTAAATCGTGTTCACAGCGACAGAATTTCATCGAAATTGTACCAATGTGGTGTAGTCTATGGCCCGCTTTACAATAGAGATGAAAAGAGATACATGTTGAAGGTATTTTAAATGTGTATTTTTTAAAGTTCATTATAGCAGGAAATGTCAAATTTTTTATGAAAATTTCGCATACAGATCCGCCTATGGGCTTTTTTGGTACATTGAAAGAAAAAATGTTTGCATACCTTCGGGGGTCTCAAACAGTCGACAATTTTTTTTACACGCAGAGAAAACTAGTGCCATTAAAACAAAAGAAATGCGTTTTTGAATCAAAGTTCTAGTGTTATTGGAATCTAAATCTTATTTTTTTGATTTTATTTTTTTTTCTATCAAAAGGAAAGAAAATTATTTTGAGTTGGTGTACAAGAATTTTTAATTGATGTACTGTACTTGAAATCAAAAGACAATAAATTTGTGCTACAATCAATGAAAAAATTCTTTGATTTTGATTAAATTTTCTTCGAAACCAACAACGATGGAAAACATTGTGGCGGAAAGTTCTCAATGCCGTGGAGGATTTTTGGTGAGTTTTCTTTAAATATATCTGGAGTGAATTATTAAATTTTTTAATTAGTTTTAGGTCAACTATTCAGCCGACGAAGACTAGTTCTGAAGAAGGAACGAATTGAAAGCTGCGAAATTCCAAGTTGCTCAGTTTATAACATGATCCGCTTGTTTGCCAAAAATTCGTCTGCAGATCAATGTTAGCATGTTGAAATGTGAGTACCTTCAATATCATGTATTGTCAAACTACAATCTTTAAATTGCTAGTGCTTAACTTCCTTCCTCACATTTCATTCAATGTTTTTAGGGAATATATTTTTGTCATTCATTTGTGTTTTATTAATTTGATTTTTTTCTATTTTCCTCTCTTCTTTACAGGTAGACTTCCGGAAACAAAACTTTAAATAAATAAATTATTTGAAAAATAAAATGTATTATTATTCTTCGAAATGAAACATTTGTGGTACCTGTGGTAGAAACGAAAGTAAATAATAAGAACAAAGAAAAAATGTTTTCGAATTAAAATCAAAATAACTTGGAAATAAAGGAAAATGTTATGGCATCAAACGGAAATGCTATAGGTTCAAGGGATTTAAGATTTTGAATCAAAGTATTTCAGATTTTGAATCAAGAAACATTCTTTGATTCAAAGGAAAACATTTCTTCGAAACAGAGGAAAATGTTTTTGAATCTAAGTAATTTTTATTTGTCCCAAAATCAAAGGAAAAAATCCTTTGTTTTCGTGACACTTTCCTTTGAAACTAATTTCTATTTTTCTGCGTGTAGACAGCGTGCTAACCTGTCTATCTAACCTATACAGATGTAATCCGACTACAACTCCCGATTCTTCCGTTTTTTTTTTTTCATTTTTATGACTCGTTCAGAATGCATTCCCCCTTATTCTGCGCCGCGCGTGAGGTGACGATAGTCGAGTCGCCCGATTCCAGTAGTCGCTTTAGGTGAGAAACGTCTTTTAGAATGAACTTTTTGAGTTCTTTTCCTAATCTAATAGTCACCGTTAGGTACAAATCGTATGCTCTGTCACATCGGCTTCGAGAATAAAGTGACAAGACACACGTGACTCCGACTCGATTCGACTATCGTCACCTCACGCGCGGCGCAGAATAAGGGGGATTGTTTATGTCAGTTATGCAAGTATGGAATGTGATATTGATTCGCGTCAAACAGCATTCAAATCAGTTTTATCTACAGATTTTATTATTACAAAAGACAGCAATACAAGTTGATTTCCAGTTAATGATAACCGTGGTATATTTTGAAAACTGATATCAAAACAACCAAAAATATTCCTATACAAACACTTTTCTCTACACCGGCTATCAACTTGAGATCGTGTTTAGAGAATCGACCTGATTGGTAGCTGATCGGTCCGGAGGTTACAGTTATACGATTCCAATAGAAGTTTTTTTGGGAAACCCATTTGTATGGGTTAGTGATATCATAATTGAAATTCATAGTAATTCATAGCCTTCTGTAATAATTTTCAAAATGGAGATGCAGATGCATTCTGCACATAGCTTTTCAATTCGTCGGTTGATAATTAACCATTAAAAAACCCAACGACTCGTATAACGGAAAAAATAAAACTTGTACAACTGCGAGTCCATTATTACAATATTTATGTTATAAATTAACCTTAACATCTAGTGTATTTGTGTATGTGCTGGTTTAGATAATGGAAACGCTACACACTTATGTTATTTTTTGCGTTAAAGTCTATAAATTAAATCTACTCAAACGTAAAACTGGTTGGCTACAAGATCAGGTTTTGTAAAATATGATTTAAAAACTGCAATTGCCACGTCAAGATAAGTGAGTGCATGAATCCACGAATAGATGTTAACCAAGAGATGTCTTTGCTCTTGTTGACAGACAGCGATGATGAACAATAAAGAAGAAAGGGGACATATTTTTATGCTACTAAAATTCTTCCTCGATTCAAGGAATCACACATCAGACGACACCGCGCCATTTTCGAACCTATGTTACGTTGAATGTTTACTCAAAATCTGAATCATTATCATCGTTTGCTGGTTCGCTTTCTTCTGATGCGCTGTCGGCAAATTTCTGGGTTTTCTGTCAAATAAAATAAAAGATATTTTGTTAGTTTCTCAACGAATGGTAAAGACAATCAATTTTACCTTTTTGGGCTTATCATCATCACTACTTCCAGTGCTTTGCTTCTTTCGTCCTCGCTTTGCTGATGGAGTCTGACCACCTTCTGGCTTTGGACCCAGTTTTCGTTTGACAGCAGGTTTCTTGGGCTTTACTGGGGAATCAACTTCGCTGTCCAAACTAATTGGACCTGCTTCTTCGATGTCGCTTGCGTCATCTAAAGTGCCCTGAGCTGGAGCTACACGGCTGGTGTTTCTTGCCTCCGGGTTGTTATCAAACAGCTCATCATCTGACTTATCAAAGTTCCTGTCCTCTTCGTCGTCGAAAGAGTAATTTATTTTCTGGAGGAAGTTAGAAGTAAATTAAAGTTCCAAACAAGCAAACAAACAAAATTCTTACCTTTGAAGCCGCTCGTCGATTGGTTTTTTCTCGAACCGGAACGGTTACTGAAACTCCGAAATCGTCTCCACTGGCATCTGAATTGAATGCGTCCTCATCATCACTAGTTGCCTTCTTCTTCTGCAAATATTAAGATATTATGTTCAGTGCATCTGCATTAAAATTGAAATGTTATTTTTAGAAAACTTACTTTTCCCTTTCCTCCACCCTTTCCAAAGGTCAACTTAGGTTGTTTCATACCATCGCCTTCCTTTTTCTCCTTTTTCACCCTCGGTTGTTTTGGTTCCTTGGGTGGTTTCGGTTCCTTGGGTTCCTTTTTTACCTTAGGCTTTTTACCCTCGACAAGGGCATCAAATTCATCTTCGCCTTCAGCACCATCCTCTCCCGGTTCTTTCTTCTCTTTCTTTACTCGAGTCGGCCCAGCAGCAAGTTTTTCGTACTTTTTGATGAGTTCGTCGGACAGTTTGAACTTGACCTCTTCGCCCATGACACTCGGTTTTGTGTCGTCTATGGCGCTTTTCTTGGCGACTGACTTCATGCCTCGGCCTGATGCAGCTGCTTTAGCAGCACCACCTTTGAGTTTTTTCTCAGTACTAATCGCATCAAGACGTTCCTTTTCTTCAACCTCGTCCATTTTTTTCTGAAGTACGTCCAAATCATCAACCCATAACATTTCCAATGTTTTGTTCTTCAGGGCAGCGAGCTCTGACAGCTTGTTATCTCGTTGCTTTAGCAATTCATTTTTCTTTTCATCCGTTAACATCCACATGGACATACCCAGAAGATAATCGAACTTTTTCACATCCGTCAACCTCTGGAAAGCCTTCTCTGGATCAACAGGTTTCTTTGATTTACCTGGCTTGACATCTTCGCCCTCCTCGACTTCTTCATCATCAGCGGCTTCCTCTTCTTCTTCATCTTGGGCTACCTTGCGTTTCCACTCTTTGATAGGATCAGGGCGATAGCCTCTCTTGATCAGTTCATCTATCATCGCTTTGCGTTTTTTGTTCTCGACCACCAATGTTCTATCACATTTTTCCATAATGAAACGAGCCTTATCGCTCAACTGATCTGCCTCCGCCTGCAGCATGCCCTCCAAATAAGCCTTACGCTTACCATAGTACTCCAGACGGAGTTTGTAAAATTCGTGGAAGATATCATTGGCATGTTCGTATTTGCGCAGATAGTTTTTATCGTCAAAAGCATGCATACAAGTTGTAGACAGAGAGCTGGTAAGCTTGAACACTCGATGGAATCCACCATCTTCTGCGTAAAGCTTTTCGTATTCACCAGGGAGGAATGAGATCACAAACCGAACCGTTGTGTCTGTGTTGTACTCTTTGTAGTCCGAAATAACTGGTTTCTGTTTGTCATTACCATTCAAAAGCGGCTCCAAAGTGTTTTCTTTATAATTTTGAGTCCAGGTTCCGATCGGAAGTTCAGAAATTTCAATTTTATTATTCTCTAGCAGAGCAACATTACCAACGGAGAGATATTTTTGATGTCCAACTGCTTCGATAGAGCCGCGGAAGTTCTTGTACCACGGATGAAGCACTTTCGGTTCATCACCGTTCAACATTCGACGAATGTTTGCAATAATATCGCGAGGGTTGTGATTGGGAATCTTGGTAGACCAACCAGTACCGATACCTGTAGCGAGTATGGAAAAACTTTAGATCAGTCAACTCAATCAGATAAGACTAGACTTGAAAGCTTTATTCTAATCTATATGATTGTTTAACGACTTTTGAATAATTCGATTCTATTGTATTGTATTGTATTTTTTTGTGTCACTTATTAAAAACATCTTCCGTTTCTCAACAACTTTTTACAAAATTTATAGTTTTCAAAACCTCGTAACATAACTTAAACATTATTCTCAAATAGAATTCAGCTACAATCATTAATTTCTACGTTATTCAAAATCGAAAAAAAAAATTAAAAAAAAAATGCTTCGAAAAATAAATTATTAATGTTGAAAACTTAATCAAACCAACACATATTATTCTAAATGGACACCAGGTGGGTAAAGACGAATTATGATGAACTTTTTAGATATGATTCCGTTACTTACCTTCACAACCGTTGACCAGCACCATAGGAATAATGGGTAGATACCAAGTGGGTTCAATCTTCTGGTTATCATCGTATTGGTACTCCAGAAGAGGATCATCCAAGGGGTGGAAAATCAGCCGCGTAAGCGAAGACATCATGGTGAAAATATAACGAGGACTAGCGCTATCCTTTCCGCCAGCTAAACGGGTACCGAACTGACCGCCGGGATACAAAAGATTGATGTTGTTGCTGCCGACAAAGTTCTGCGCCAAATTGACGATAGTACCGCAGAGCGATTGTTCACCATGATGATATGCAGATTGTTCCGCCACTGAGCCAGCTAGCTGGGCAACCTTGACTTCACGCTTGTCGTTACGTTTGAAACAAGTGAACATAACTTTACGTTGACCGGGCTTTAGGCCGTCAACCACACACGGAATCGAACGGACATTATCAGAGTTGGAGAACAGGACCAGTTCCAGGTTGATAAACTCTTTATACGAGATTGCACGTGTTGCTTTAGTGTACAAGTATTTTTCAGGCAAACCAACTTGTTTACGATGACGATTTTCTTCCATGTGAGCTGTGAGCCATTCTTTACGCTGATCAACAGCCTTCTTTGAGAAAGCCATACTGATGGCATCATCATCGGTGGAATTATCATACTTGAACAGGATTCGGTGTCGTTCCATATTCTGGAAGTACTCCTTCGCTTCTTTGGAAGTCGAAGTACCCAAACCCTTATAGTATTTGATATTATATGTATGAGCATTGGGCGTATCTGTTTTCCACTCTTCAAATTCTGGAAGTGAGAAGAATGAGAGTTCTTCGCCATTTTTCTTTGTGGCCTTGACAATCGGTGTAATAAACTCTTCCAGGAACGGCAAACGAAGGAGCTCTGGCCAGTTTGTGTGAATGAAATTAATCAGCAAACCTTTGATATGCGAACCGTCTTGATCCTGATCAGTCATAATCATAATCTTTCCATACCGAAGCGTTTTCAAGTCATCAATTGTTAGATACTTCTTTTTGTACTGCAAACCTACAATCTTGATAAGATTATTGATTTCAGCATTCTCGAGGATCTGTTTATGAGTAGCTTCCCTGACGTTCAGCAGCTTACCACGCAGTGGGAAAACACCATACGTATCACGGCCAACAACTCCCAAACCAGATACGGCTAACGTCTTGGCTGAATCTCCCTCTGTCAAGATTAATGTACAATTCAATGAATTCTTAGTACCGGCATCGTTTGCATCTTCCAGTTTAGGTACACCCTTAACCTTCGATTTTTTCGATCCAGATGCCTTGTTTAGTTCTGTTTGTGCCTTGAACTTGGCCCATTGTAGCACGGATTCTACAATTCCACATTTAGTCACGGTGCCAATGAACTTTTCCGAAAGGGCACATTTGGATCCGAAGCTCTTGGCTTGCAAGGTCATGTTCTCTTTTGTTTGCGAGTCGAAGGTTGGATTAACGATCAAACAGTTTATGAACACCCACATATGATTCTTAACTTGGAAAGGTTTGATGTTAATACCACCCTTGTTCTTTTTCTTCAAAACTTCAATGACCTGCTTGACAATCATGTCCGCAACATAATCAACGTGCCGACCTCCCTTTGTAGTGGCAATCGAGTTGACAAACGATACTTGTTGGAATCCTTTGTCCGACAAAGTTACGGCAACTTCCCAACGTTCATTGCAACTTTCGTAGCATAACTTTACTGGGCTACCAACTTCATCATTGTGGTCCTTAATGTACATGTCAATATAATCTTTAAAGTTTTTGATAGGCAATTTCTTGCCGTTCAGAAATACACCAACTCCACGGGTTGAAGCAGCCACATCATAAGCACGGCGAGACATGAGTCCGACTATATCGTCGTCTAGCTTTTCCATTTTAAATTTCTTTAGATCAGGACAGAACGTGATTTTTGTGTAATCTTCGCCGGTGTAATCTTCCTTAATTTTTGGTTCCGACGCCTTGCCCATGTTGTCTCCCCAAGTTTGCTTGAAGCATTTCTTGTACTGACGGGTGGCAGTCTCTACGGTAAACTTGGTACTGAAGATATTACACAGTTTGGCACCGTAACCGTTACGCCCACCGGTCACTTTCTCCTCTTCATCGTTGTAATTAGAGGAAGTCAAGAGATGCCCAAAAATCATAGTTGGTACATACATTTTTTCTTCCTTATGCATGACCACCGGAATACCGTTACCATTGTTCCAGATTGAAATCGTATTCGTTTCCTGATTTATATCTATCTTTATTGCGTTCATCTTCGGATCACGCTGTTTGTTGTCCGCGGCGTTGACAAGAATTTCGTCGAAAATCTTGTACAAACCAGGAACAAAAGTGATCTCCCGTTGAACCATCTTCTGGGCCTCGCTATCGTAGATCCACATGTTCTCCTTGAGCTGTTCCACCGAACCGATATACGTATCTGGACGCAACAGGATGTGTTCGAGCTGGGATTTCTTCTGGTAGATCTTTTCGATGGATTTGCCCCCGATCTTGGGGCTAGATGTGGCGGCCCCGGCACCATTTTGCTGAGCAGCAAATGCGGCCTACGAGTAAATAGGATGAGTGGGATAAAACATTTTTATTCTATGTAAAGAAACCTTAATGTCATTAAATTTCAGTTAAACTATACCGAGTATATCTTCAAGAATTTTGTTAGATAACAGAGTTAGATAGTTGATATAGTCCAGGTAAAGATTGATTTATTGACAAATTTCCCGTTAAGCCTACCCCTTTTCTGATACCTGACAGTATGTTATGGCGATATCCACGTTCCATTTGCACTAGAAATCCTATTTTTGGAAACGAGTGTATTTTTTTCGAATACCAATTTGTAGAAAAATATTCAAATTTCTGGGAAATGGTCCTTCTGGGCGAAATTTTCGGAGAAATCTCTAAATATCAAAGAAAATCCGGTATATGATAGCTACGGTAAATAGTACAGTCCGGTAAATGGAATCCCGGTAAACAGTATACAACCGTTCTTACATTTTACAAGCATTTTGTTCCATCTTCATTATTATTCTTTTTTCTAAATTTAAAACTTTTTCATTTCTTTAAAAATAATTTAGTCGACTTTTTGTACATTACTTTTAATACGCTTAGACATATGTATGTGTAACTTTAGCTAATCAATAGGTGAAATTTAATTTACAGATAGACACATTTTTTATAGAATTTCGATTGCAATATTGATTGCTTTTTTGTTGCTCAATACTTACAAATTTTGATTTTTTCGAAAAATCCCGCAAAGTTGTCGTTGAATTTTTACTGATGGCTTGGTAAAAGAATCGTGTACTGAACATTCTTCAATTTTTTTATTGCATCATGTATCAAATACATATGGAAATAAATAAATCAATAGTTAAATTCAAATTGCACCATTCTACAAAATGGTATTTTTGTGAGTATTTCATTGTTAAATTTGTATATGATTTTTAGTAACCCTTCTAAGTGTAACAATCAAAGCTAATCGCAAAAAAGAAAAAAAAAATGAAGAAAGCAACAATTCAATTTACCTAAATTAATTATCTAATTATTCTATTAAATAATATTTTGCATTTAGGCCAGAATAAATTCGTTATCCTTCTTTTGTCACTCCAAACCCATATTTTCAATAAATTGGAACAAGTTGGACAAAAGCTTGCATGCAATATATTTCTATACACGAATTTCTCTTTTTTTAATATAATTCCTTGAACTTTATTTACCTCTCTTCGGGATTTTCGGAAGCAAGGAAGGCGGGTGACAAAAGAAGAGTTTTATATTTGTTCCGACCTTATTTATGGGTTGATATGAAGTGGTACATTCAGCTTTAGTTTATTTGCAGTAATATTTTACATAAAATCAGTGGTGTTTTTTTTTGTGACAATTTAAGACGGGGCTACGCGGGTCGCATTGATCTAAGCAACGGGCCGCATGCGGCCCGCGAACCCCCAGTTTGACATGCCTGCTTTAGCAGGTAATGTTTCATTGAGGTTTTTCATACTGAGTTAAGCAAATGCTTTCAAATTCTGCCAATCTTAAGTTCGAGTTGAGTAAAAGCCATCGAAGTAAATGCTTTTTTCGGCTAGCCCACACTAGAAGACTGTCTCAACATCTCCCATTTTATTCGGGAGTCTTTAAGACCGTCTCAAAAACAACAGACAAAAAAGTTCGTCTCACACCAAAAATCGCAGTTCAAGTTGCTTAGTGCGACTAGTGTGAAAAGGAAAAAAGGACAAGGCTTTATTCATAGCACTTATGAAGTTGATCGTCAACTTGTAAGTTTGATAAATCTGGCAACACTGATTCATGATTCACGGATTGAAAAGCAATAACAAGACATTTAATGTTAACGTTATTCACATTAATAAAATGCCTTAATTAATCATAGTGACAATGTTATAGAAACAGTTAACATTCCCATCGTTTGAAGCGCAAAAAAACGGATTTAAACGCATCATTATAATTTGGCAGATGTTACCGTTCGATTCAAAACAAAAATGGCGGCAAAAAATGAATTCCGCCACTAAAAATTACACTTAACGAGTTTAAACTTTAATCGTTACCGTTACTGATTACTTTGTTTAATATTTAAAAGAATGTAACTGTAATGTTCTGTTTGCAAAAAGTCATGAACACCAATACTGATGGTTCAACTAGCGGACATCGAAAATGCAACTTTATGCACAGGTTGGCATCTTTCGTTTGCCGCACATATAGAAGGGTGGCATTTTACCCTCCACCGGCAACCACCAACCGGCTTTCCATCTTTTTTTCACACCCCCTACTCTAAAGCCAATTACTTCTACGAAAAAACTATTACAATGCTATGGAAATATTACTTTTTCAAAACTCACTCGTATATCCGTCATGTTGGTATGTTAATTCAACGATAAAAAGTTCCTAATATGAGATTTTCCACCAGAAATCGTTTCCAGACAGGCTGTCGTTTTTCCGCTTCCCTCAAGGCGACACCCTTCGACTATTCCGACGAATAATGCCAAATCTACTTCCGATGCAGTTACCAAATGCTACAGAACACAACGACACAACTTTCGCCAATGAATTTTCACTGTGAACAGGTCACAAAGTTTCAAAGCAGCGATTTTTCACCACAATATAACACAGACCGCCATTAAACAAAACGCACAACAAGCGACCACAGCTTTTGTCTCTCTGCTACTCGATGCGGCCGAATGCTTGCCCGTCTAGAAGCGAAATGCGATGCTGCTGCTCACGGTTTCAACGGAGGTTGAAATGAAAATGAGAGAGAGCAAAGCCAGCGGGCGGCTAACGATTTTCTTCGGCGGCCAGTGATTTGAAATTTGGCAGCGCGACGCCGAAATGGACAACAACAAACCCATGCAGCAAAACATCTGGCACCTTAAAAAAAAAATACTTACTTATATTTAAGAATTTGATTCAACGTTGAATACCAAGCGTTGTTTTAGTTCAGTTTTTTATTTCTCGCATGAGCATCACTAATGTCGTATTTGTTTTCACCCTGGTGGTCCACCGGTTGTGCACCAAGTGCTGTCAAAGCGTTTTTAATATGAAGATGACAACAGTTGGTGCACAACCGGTTGCCCATCAGATGAAAACAAATACGGCATAAGAATGCATTTATTCCTCTCGGGATAATGAACTTTCGAATCACAGGGAAATTACAAAGAATTAAGTCACGAAATTCAAAAAGAAATTACGTGACACTTCGTTTCTCCTGAAATCTATGTTCAAATTGAAACGAGTGCCCAAGTACTCGAACCACCGGTCTTAATTCAGAACAGATATCTCTTAAGTCACATTAGATTCAACAAGAATCGCGCTTTTTTGCCGGTGTATAGTGAAACTGTTTTGTATCCTTTTCCACCGTCTAGTCAAGCTTCAGCAATTGGTTTCTGCTAAGTGGTAGTTGTTCAATGAGCCAATATTTTGGTCGATACAGGTCTGGTGTTTTTCAATGAAGCAAGTTGAAATCTATCGAAACTATAGTCAAACCGATTCAGTTTGGCAGCAGGATTCGTTTCGACCTGGTAGAAATCGTTCGAAGTCAATTGGAAAGAGACAAGTGATCAACTGTCAATCCACTACCAACAAATCAGGAATCAGCCAGAAGTAATTAAGATTGTCAATGTTTATACATGATAGTGTGGGACACCATACGACGAACTATTTGTACAGAACGAATAACTATAAATAGACAGTTACACAATGCAACTGTTCAACCATCAAGACGCCCCTCGGCGACAAGTCATTAAATGCGTTCGGCTCTCACGCACACAACCACTTGCGTCCTCGTCGGACAGTCGCGATACAACCGGCCGCGTGCGACGACGAACGCCAGTGACGCGTAACCCAGAAGGTCCATCGCCGGAATGTCCAGGTAAGCGACGTGTGTCCTCGTAGGTGAACACTCGGCCCCGACCAGGCCGCACAGATAGTTATAACTTTCTCCACATGATGGCCTTGTTTTTTTTTAAAGTGAGGTATATTGGTTTGTATTGCTATATTTATTGAAATGTATTTACAATTTATAAGATCATGGATAAATCAGCATATATTTTTCTTCCATAGGATGTATTTTGTTTATTTTATTCCTTTATCTTGTTTATTTTATTTTACTTTATGTCCCTATATTTACTACAATAATCATGAACTTGTGAGAAAGAACCGTTATAACAAAAATGGTCCGCGCTTCTTAACAATTATTGAAAATTTTAAATACATATTGCATTAACATTTTAGTACTATGTCCGTCCACTATTGTCCACCTATGTCATCGGCCTGAGTTGAAAAGATCGATCTTCCAGAGATTGACCACTAAACTTTTCTATACCGTTTATCTAGATGGAATGATGGAAAAATCTATAACCTACATTAATTACATTGGGAAAATACTTGCGTTTTTTCGTAACAAAAATGAATATTTCATGAAATAAGATAATTTTCTAAATCTGGCACCCAGCCCGAACACAAAGTTTTTGCTCCGTGGGTCTACCAAATGTCAGATTTGGCGGCTTCTTATTTCGTTTTGTCGCCTTTTTTTGGCCGTTTTATCGTTTTTTACAGCTGATTCGCCCAAAAAGGGCTTGCAAAAGGCCTGTTTGGTTCCGTTTTGCACCTTTTCTGCCTAGCACAGGTAGAGCATGAAATTTACTTGCTGATGTTAAAATATGCGTTATTTAATAGAACTGACTGTTTACTGAGTAGTTGATGCAGCATTGTATTTCCCTTAATACATGAGCCAGAGTTTTCAATAATATTTAAATTACAAGGTCAAGAACAAGCTCGTGAATCAAAATGTACATTTTTTATGTCGCATCTCTAAAATAGGGCTCTCGAATTACGAAAAAAACACTCCGCTGTTCGATTTGCCAGCGTCGACTGTCAAAACAAAGAGCATCGAACGAAGAGGAGAAAACTCGATCTGCGAAAAGTTTACCTTTTACATCTCATACTGTTTTTTTGTCATTGGTGGCCATCAGCCAGCTCCGAAAAGATTCCCCCCATTATAAACTTTAATTTCGTAGACCGGAGAAGAATCGTGCGAAGCAAAATTATACCGTGCAAAGGTAGAAGTGCAGCAAACTAGTGAAGTTCCTGCTGCATCTTCCGAGTCTGATTTGTGGCGAACAACTAGTTTGTTTTTTTTTCTTTCATTTACGGTGGGTACCCGATTTGCATTTCACATACGGATCCTTTCTCTTACGTGTGGAAAAAATATGGATCGAAGCATTGGGTAAGTGATTTTTATTGTGTACGAAACGTTTCGCGTTTGTGTATGTATTAAAGCTGGAAGAATTTACTGTTTTCATTTTTTTGGCATGGTTTCGAATGAGTTTTACAAAAGTTTGCTTCCTGTATCTTCCAGCCGACAGGGACCGATGATGTCCCCGGGAATGTCCAGGCGGCCAGGTGGCGGAATGCCACCCAGAGATAACTACCAATCACATTCGTACCATCAGCAGCAGCAATCCAGTCCACATCAACATCACCATCAATCCAATCAATCTCAGCAGCAGCAGCAGCAACAACAACAATATCAGCAACATCAACAACAACATCAGCAGCAGCAGCAGCAGCAACATCAACAACAGCAGCAGCAAAGTTCAAGCCAACCCCAGCACTCCCAGCACGACGAGCTGATACGATACATTCACGAAGCATGGAATAGCGTAAGTATCAACCCGACCTCACATCAGCTTAGGCCAGTTTTTTTAACCAGCAATCAACTCCTCGAAGCGCATCTTATTGTGTGAATTTTTCGCATTGCTTGTTCAAGAGACCAGCGTCTTCGTATCGATACGTTTAGATCAGTTTATATTCAGGTGGCAAGAAGTGGCTTTCACTTTTTTTCCACTGACTAGTGACTAATACTGCTCAAGTGGGCCGTACTACGCTTCATTCCCGTTAGACAAAATGTTTCTTTTCGATTGATCTTAAATCCACATAAAATCGGTCGACTTTTAACGCATTTGACTGTGAATGATTTTTTAGTAGTTTGAAGGACTTTAGTCATTAACACGCTAGCCTAAAATTCGGATGAACCTCATCGGTGATTTATGTTGTTTTTTTCCAATTTTTATTATATTTGAGCTACTTTAATGCTTATACTAAAGATTGCCAGAAATTTTTCAGCACGTATCCGGGCAATTTTTTATGAAAACCTGGCAAAATCTGTGCATTTGATTTGAAAATAGACTATCCAAAATTCCGGGCAACTTTTGTCAAAACACAGAAGTTACTCAACAAAAATGACGAAAAAAAGTTGAAAACAAATTTTTTTTCATCAAAACTCAACAACAGATTTGCAACCGTATAGTATATTTTTTAATTATTATAATTTTTCTAAGTTTTGTTGTTTTCGAATAACGGATATGGTGTATCTCTTCATAAAGCGGTCAAATAACGGCAAACACATTTTCTGCCGAAACTCTATTGTTTCTTAAAAAAAACGAATAAAAATGTTTTAAATAAAAGGACGTAGATCGATATTGAGCACTCGAAAAAAAATCATTGTGCCCAAGTAAACTGAAGCTAACTGCTATGCGTTGTACATATGGAATTTTTTTTTTTTAAGATCATAGCCACAAATAATGTAAAAAGGTGGTTGTCGTGCTCACTATCAGAACCACACATTTTCACTTGTTTTTTTTCACAGCTTACAATTAAGCACCCAAGTTTTTTTCAGTAATACCTAATAGTCACAACCGTCTTTCCTGAAACTCGTTTACATGATCGCAATTCCCTTTTTTTTTGTTTCATTCCTTCTCATTCCGGCATGTGTGTAAGGTTTTTTTTTTAATATTTCTCAACCTGTCGATTTACCTAAACCGGACTATTCAGTGTTCTTTTAAAATCGAATTTTTTTTTTTTTTTTTTTTTTTTTTATGCGGCAGCTTGTGAGAAATCACAGGGCCCTTTTGAGGCCAAAACTTCTCACCGCGGGGGAAAGCTAGGTAAATGAATTGGGAAGGAGTTGGGCGAGACCGTAATACACCAGAGGGACTAAGCACTGGCACTCAATTGAACACTGGTTGCTCCCTGATAAATTAGAAGGTCAGGGAGCTGTATTACGAGCAAAGTTAGGGTTTTACTATTCATTATGTAATTGTGTAAATGTGTTGCAGTTTGGATGATACGATATGTAACGCTGTGTTGTGTAATGTAACAGACAAATAATAGCCACTGTGGGCTGAGTTTTGTTGTTACGATGTGTAATGCTGGACTGTGTGATGTAACAGACAAATAATAGCCACTGTGGGCTGAGTTTTGTTGTTACGATGTGTAATGCTGTGTTGTGTAATGTAACAGACAAATAATAGCCACTGTGGGCTGAGTTTTGTTGTTACGATGTGTAATGCTGGACTGTGTGATGTAACAGACAAATAATAGCCACTGTGGGCTGAGTTTTGTTGTTACGATGTGTAATGCTGTGTTGTGTAATGTAACAGACAAATAATAGCCACTGTGGGCTGAGTTTTGTTGTTACGATGTGTAATGCTGGACTGTGTGATGTAACAGACAAATAATAGCCACTGTGGGCTGAGTTTTGTTGTTACGATGTGTAATGCTGGACTGTGTGATGTAACAGACAAATAATAGCCACTGTGGGCTGAGTTTTGTTGTTACGATGTGTAATGCTGGACTGTGTGATGTAACAGACAAATAATAGCCACTGTGGGCTGAGTTTTGTTGTTACGATGTGTAATGCTGGACTGTGTGATGTAACAGACAAATAATAGCCACTGTGGGCTGAGTTTTGTTGTTACGATGTGTAATGCTGTGTTGTGTAATGTAACAGACAAATAATAGCCACTGTGGGCTGAGTTTTGTTGTTACGATGTGTAATGCTGGACTGTGTGATGTAACAGACAAATAATAGCCACTGTGGGCTGAGTTTTGTTGTTACGATGTGTAATGCTGGACTGTGTGATGTAACAGACAAATAATAGCCACTGTGGGCTGAGTTTTGTTGTTACGATGTGTAATGCTGGACTGTGTGATGTAACAGACAAATAATAGCCACTGTGGGCTGAGTTTTGTTGTTACGATGTGTAATGCTGTGTTGTGTAATGTAACAGACAAATAATAGCCACTGTGGGCTGAGTTTTGTTGTTACGATGTGTAATGCTGGACTGTGTGATGTAACAGACAAATAATAGCCACTGTGGGCTGAGTTTTGTTGTTACGATGTGTAATGCTGGACTGTGTGATGTAACAGACAAATAATAGCCACTGTGGGCTGAGTTTTGTTGTTACGATGTGTAATGCTGGACTGTGTGATGTAACAGACAAATAATAGCCACTGTGGGCTGAGTTTTGTTGTTACGATGTGTAATGCTGGACTGTGTGATGTAACAGACAAATAATAGCCACTGTGGGCTGAGTTTTGTTGTTACGATGTGTAATGCTGTGTTGTGTAATGTAACAGACAAATAATAGCCACTGTGGGCTGAGTTTTGTTGTCACGATGTGTAATGCTGGACTGTGTGATGTAACAGACAAATAATAGCCACTGTGGGCTGAGTTTTGTTGTTACGATGTGTAATGCTGGACTGTGTGATGTAACAGACAAATAATAGCCACTGTGGGCTGAGTTTTGTTGTTACGATGTGTAATGCTGTGTTGTGTAATGTAACAGACAAATAATAGCCACTGTGGGCTGAGTTTTGTTGTTACGATGTGTAATGCTGGACTGTGTGATGTAACAGACAAATAATAGCCACTGTGGGCTGAGTTTTGTTGTTACGATGTGTAATGCTGGACTGTGTGATGTAACAGACAAATAATAGCCACTGTGGGCTGAGTTTTGTTGTTACGATGTGTAATGCTGGACTGTGTGATGTAACAGACAAATAATAGCCACTGTGGGCTGAGTTTTGTTGCTGCGGTATGTTATGTTTTGTTGTGTCATATGTTTAGTAAACAGATAATGTGTTATGTAATATTGACCCATTGACCACTGAATGATGTGTAATGTAGTGTAAAGTGTAAATTTCCGGTCAAACAATCATTACTGATCGGACCAATGAATGCTTGGTGGGGCGTTTGTAAAAAGCCCTGGGGCCAACACCATATCTCAGTTCACTTGCATTCTAAGTGAACTGAGGGTGCTCCTAAGTATCGAAAAGTGTGATAATATAACCACGGAAAGGATACTTAGGCGTCAAGGCATACCCAATTATATCAGAGTGATATAATTGAGCCCCCCACCACGCCCAGGGAGTGTTCTTTTAAAATCGAATTGCATTTTTTTAATGAATTTAATACTTTTTTTTCTATTTATTTATTTTTTACTTATCTACCTGTATTCACTCAGTGCAGTGGTGTAAAAACCATACTTTTAAATCAATCAACCACTAAATCTGTCACGTTTTCGATAGCAAAATTGAAAAAAAGTTAATTACAAAGCTGACGTAATTTGTCCCATTCGGGCATTTTTAGAATTAAAAAATACGAAACACATAACTTTTGACAACTTTTCAAATGTAGTCGTTTTTATAACTTTTTATCAATGTGTAATTTCTGAGACTGTTCGAACACCTAAATTCGACTTTGCACTGGATTTTTAACGTCATGTTTTCACTACAAAACTAGGTAAATGCACAAGAAAAGCAGTTCATGCCTATGGCCCATTCATTCATGGCCCCCTTTGCGTTTTTTGGAAATTTCGAAGGGGGTCTGACAAAAGAAGAAATTGATATTTGTTCCAGCCTAATTTAGTTGACTTCATCGAGTTGAATTCGCCGATTAATGGTGCTTATACTGCCCCAGGGGTGGTTCTCATTATGCCTCATTATTGTTCTCATAGTGACCGATTTTCAGCTTCCGACAAAAAATTTAAAATGCATGTTTTTTAAACGTTCTCTACTTTTTCAAGTATCAGCCAGATATCGAAAAGACTACTTTAGTGTTGAACACGAAACAGTGATGTCACTCACATAATATAGCTGTTTTCTATTGTTTAATAAGCGTCCTTCTTAAGGTGGCCATCATGCCCTTATCTCTTCTATAACAAATTATAACAGTTGAACAATCGAGCAATTGAAGTTATTTAAAGGGATTGGGAAGAATGGCAGCTTGCTGTTAAATTCCTTAAAAAAAAAAAAAAAAAAAAAAAAAAAAAAAAAAAAAAAAAAAAAAAAAAAAAAAAAAAAAAAAAGTTATTTAAAGCATTTTTTTCAATTTCCCCCATCAATTCACCGAACAGTGCGGAAGTTAAAGCATTATTTTCTTAGAAAGATTAATACTTTTATGCAATTCTTTTTTTTTTTTTTTTTTTTTTTTTTTTTTTTTTTTTTTTTTTTTTTTTTTTTTTTATGCGGCAGCTTGTGAAAAATCACAGAGCCCTTTTGAGGCTAAAACTTCTCACCGCGGGGGAAAGCTAGGTACATGAATTGGGAAGGAGTTGGACGAGACCGTAATACACCAGAGGGACTAAGCACTGGCACTCAATTGAACACTGGTTGCTCCCTGATAGGTTAGAAGGTCAGGGAGCTGTATTACGAGCAAATTTAGGGTTTTACTATTCGTTATGTTAATGTGTAAATGTGTTGCAGTTTGGATGCTACGATATGTAACGCTGGGTTGTGTAACGTAACAGACAAATAATAGCCACTATGGGCTGAGTTTTGCAGTCACGATGTGTAATGCTGTGTTGTGTAATTTAACAGACAAATAGGGGCCACTGTGGGCTGAGGTTTGTTGTTACGATGTCTAATACTGTGATGTGTAATGTAACAAACAATAATAGCCACTGTGGGCTGAGGTTTGTTGTTACGATGTGTAATGCTGTGATGTGTAATGTAACAGACAATAATAGTCACTGTGGACTGAGGTTTGTTGTTACGATGTCTGATGCTGTGTTGTGTAATGTAACAGACAAATAATAGCCACTGTGGGCTGAGTTTTGTTGTTACGATGTCTAATGCTGTGTTGTGTAATGTAACAGACAAATAATAGCCACTGTGGGCTGAGGTTTGTTGTTACGATGTCTAATGCTGTGTTGTGTAATGTAACAAACAATAATAGCCACTATGGGCTGAGTTTTGTAGTCACGATGTGTAATGCTGTGTTGTGTAATGTAGCACTAATAATAGCCACTGTGGGCTGAGGTTTGTTGTTACAATGTGTAATGCTGTGTTGTGTGATGTAACAGACAAATAATAGCCACTGTGGGCTGAGTTTTGTTGTTACGATGTGTAATGCTGTGTTGTGTAATGTAACAGACAAATAATAACCACTGTGGGCTGAGGTTTTTTGTTACGATGTGTAATGCTGTGATGTGTAATGTAACACACAATAATAGCCACTGTGGGCTGAGGTTTGTCGTTACGATGTCTTATGCTGTGTTGTGTAATTTAACAGACAAATAATAGCCACTGTGGGCTGAGTTTTGTTGTTACGATGTCTGATGCTGTGTTGTGTGATGTAACAGACAAATAATAGCCACTGTGGGCTGAGTTTTGTTGTTACGATGTCTAATGCTGTGTTGTGCAATGTAACAGACAAATAATAGCCACTGTGGGCTGAGGTTTGTTGTTACGATGTCTAATGCTGTGTTGTGTGATGTAACAGACAAATAATAGCCACTGTGGGCTGAGTTTTGTTGTTACGATGTGTAATGCTGTGTTGTGTAATGTAACAGACAAATAATAACCACTGTGGGCTGAGGTTTGTTGTTACGATGTGTAATGCTGTGATGTGTAGTGTAACAAACAATAATAGCCACTGTGGGCTGATGTTTGTCGTTACGATGTCTAATGCTATGTTGTGTAATGTAACAGACAAATAATAGCCACTGTGGGCTGAGTTTTGTTGTTACGATGTCTGATGCTGTGTTGTGTGATGTAACAGACAAATAATAGCCACTGTGGGCTGAGTTTTGTTGTTACGATGTGTAATGCTGTGTTGTGTAATGTAACAGACAAATAATAACCACTGTGGGCTGAGGTTTTTTGTTACGATGTGTAATGCTGTGATGTGTAATGTAACACACAATAATAGCCACTGTGGGCTGAGGTTTGTCGTTACGATGTCTTATGCTGTGTTGTGTAATTTAACAGACAAATAATAGCCACTGTGGGCTGAGTTTTGTTGTTACGATGTGTAATGCTGTGTTGTGTAATGTAACAGACAAATAATAACCACTGTGGGCTGAGGTTTTTTGTTACGATGTGTAATGCTGTGATGTGTAATGTAACACACAATAATAGCCACTGTGGGCTGAGGTTTGTCGTTACGATGTCTTATGCTGTGTTGTGTAATTTAACAGACAAATAATAGCCACTGTGGGCTGAGTTTTGTTGTTACGATGTCTGATGCTGTGTTGTGTGATGTAACAGACAAATAATAGCCACTGTGGGCTGAGTTTTGTTGTTACGATGTCTAATGCTGTGTTGTGCAATGTAACAGACAAATAATAGCCACTGTGGGCTGAGGTTTGTTGTTACGATGTCTAATGCTGTGTTGTGTGATGTAACAGACAAATAATAGCCACTGTGGGCTGAGTTTTGTTGTTACGATGTGTAATGCTGTGTTGTGTAATGTAAGAGACAAATAATAACCACTGTGGGCTGAGGTTTGTTGTTACGATGTGTAATGCTGTGATGTGTAGTGTAACAAACAATAATAGCCACTGTGGGCTGATGTTTGTTGTTACGATGTCTAATGCTATGTTGTGTAATGTAACAGACAAATAATAGCCACTGTGGGCTGAGTTTTGTTGTTACGATGTCTGATGCTGTGTTGTGTGATGTAACAGACAAATAATAGCCACTGTGGGCTGAGTTTTGTTGTTACGATGTGTAATGCTGTGTTGTGTAATGTAACAGACAAATAATAGCCACTGTGGGCTGAGTTTTGTTGTTACGATGTCTAATGCTGTGTTGTGTAATGTAACAGACAAATAATAGCCACTGTGGGCTGAGGTTTGTTGTTACGATGTCTAATGCTGTGTTGTGTAATGTAACAAACAATAATAGCCACTATGGGTTGAGTTTTGTATTCACGATGTGTAATGCTGTGTTGTGTGATGTAACAGACAAATAATAGCCACTATGGGTTGAGTTTTGTAGTCATGATGTGTAATGCTGTGTTGTGTAATGTAACAGACAAATAATAGCCACTGTGGGCTGAGGTTTGTTGTTACGATGTCTAATGCTGTGTTGTGTAATGTAACAGACAAATAATAGCCACTATGGGTTGAGTTTTGTAGTCACGATGTGTAATGCTGTGTTGTGTAATGTAACAGACAAATAATAGCCACTGTGGGCTGAGTTTTGTTGTTACGATGTCTAATGCTGTGTTGTGTAATGCAACAGACAGATAATAGCCACTGTGGGCTGAGTTTTGTTGTTACGATGTCTAATGCTGTGTTGTGTAATGTAACAAATAATAATAGCCACTATGGGCTGAGTTTTGTTGTTACGATGTGTAATGCTGTGATGTGTAATGTAACAAACAATAATAGCCACTGTGGGCTGAGTTTTGTTATTACGATGTGTAATGCTGTGTTGCGTAATGTAACAGACAAATAATAGCAACTGTGCGCTGAGTTTTGTTGTTACGATGTGTAATGCTGTGTTGTGTGAAGTAACAGACAAATAATAGCCACTGTGGGCTGAGGTTTGTTGTTACAATGTGTTATACTGTGTTGTGTAATGTAACAGACAAATAATAACCACTGTGGGCTAAGTTTTGTTGTTACGATGTCTAATGCTGTGTTGTGTGATGTAACAGACAAATAATAGCCACTGTGGGCTGAGGTTTGTTGTTACGATGTCTAATGCTGTGTTGTGTAATGTAACAGACAGCTAATAGCCACTGTGGGCTGAGTTTTGTTGTTACGATGTCTGATGCTGTGTTGTGTGATGTAACAGACAAATAATAGCCACTGTGGGCTGAGTTTTGTGGTTACGATGTCTAATGCTGTGTTGTGTAATGTAACAGACAAATAATAGCCACTGTGGACTGAGGTTTGTTGTTACGATGTGTAATGCTGTGATGTGTAATGTAACATACAATAATAGCCACTGTGGGCTGAGTTTTGTTGTTACGATGTCTAATGCTGTGTTGCGTAATGTAACAGACAATAATAGCCACTGTGGGCTGAGTATTTTTGTTACGATGTGTAAAAGTGTGTATCTGAAACGAACAACATCATAAGCAGAAAAAAATCAATAATCTGTATATAACCTGGGCCTTTTAATTAAATGAAGCCGATCTTGATGGAGAGCAAGAAAAACAAAATAACTTACTTGAGAGGTACAATTTTGATACCGGTTTACCTACACTTTCACGTTACAAGTGCTTGAATTTCTTGGTAGATGGTTTACAAATCCGTCTCTGTAGGAATAGAATCTTATATTGTCCTGAAATATATAATATCATTAAAAAGGTTCATCACGTAGAATAATAAACAGGTCAAACAATCATTGCTGATTGGACCATTGAGCTTATGGGTGGGCGTTGGTTTAAAGCCGTGGAACCAGCACCGTTGTTTTCCGTTTCACTAAAGCTCATATAGTGATCCGTTGGTACTTATGAGAGTTACATTGTGATATTTTACTATCAGAATATAAATTTCTCATACGACAAGCTAAACTCATTTATATAGAGGTGCAGATATAAATGAGCCCCCACCCGCGTCCACGGATGAATAATACTTTTATGCAATTCAGTACTGAAAAGAAAACTTTTCGACACTGTTTTTGTTTTGCTTGCAAAAGAACAGTCCATGACCTGCTTGGTCTGAAATTTTCAGTCATTGGCATGGTCGCGGTTTTTTGTTGAGACGTGATTCTTGTATATTCATCAATTGATTTTCAAGGGAATTCTTCGAATTAGCATAAAAGTTATGTATGAAAGAAGATGCAAAAAGTGTTGTTTTTTTTTCCAGCACGAGTGGTAAATTTATCCAACGAGGCTTGCCTAGTGCACAGCAAAAATTATTTCCTGTAAAATTATGCAAATGTCCTGTAACAAAAACAAATTACGTGACATTTAATTTTTAGTGTACAACTTTTTTACAGGACATTTGTTGTAAGAGCAAGTCCAATGGTGTTGGGAAAAAGTGGTAGGAATTTTGACGTCTGTAGCACAGATGGGAATTTTTCTATCGTGAAATATAGACCAAAAAGGTTGGCCGTCCACCGGTGTGATAGAATACGAAGGTATAAAATTGAAAGCAACCAGCGATGCCAAGAGAATTTGCTTTTCAGTAATTTTACTGACTTTTTGTATTTTGAATTCACCGTTTGAAAATTGAAATCAAATTTATTTTACTTGATCATTAACTTGAAATAGTAGTGCCAATATGAAAATTTTATTATTTTATAATTTTTTTTAAAGTTATAATGCATCCCAATATTAAACTGTATTCTGCAGAATTAGGAGTTTTGTATTGGAGGGCATTTGATATCACGAGTTGATAAAGTTTTTGAACTCTTTCTAAAACTTTCATTTTCAAAGTGATAATTAAGTAAGTGACAAATAAAAAGTATAGATATTTCAGACACAAGCTGAATTTTACTTCCGATACGACGCCTTGCGTTTGATATGATTGACACTTGTCGAATCAACAGCGAGGGTTCCGTTTTCTAAAGATGATGGATCCATTAAAGACGGCGTTCCGAACTTGTTACCGGACATTCCGACGGAATATCTTTTTCAAATAAAAAAGCGAAACAATTTCCTACTCCCGAAAACCGCTCAAACAAAACATACATACAGAATTTATTTATTCACCCAGCTATCTGGCATCTCTGCGCCTCAAAATGTATTCGATTGGCAAGGGCATGAAAAAAATTGGCTGTAAGTTTTACAGAGTTGATTAACTTCATTGCAATTCGTATCAATTTAAGTGATAAAAGATTTAAAAAAAAAGAAAATATCACTTTATGTTTAAATCCTGAAATTGCTCAATTTCCTTTATTTTCCCCTCAACTGAGGTTTTGAGCATAAGATAGATGGCAGCACCTAAGCGTTTCATGCACGAATACTGTATTGCAACGCCGACTCTATCACTCGGTTTGGTGTTGCAAAATATCGTGTTTTTCTATCACCCTCAACCAAAAAGTGTTATACGATACAAATTTTGCAGCGCGAAACTGTTCGAATATCAGATTTTCCCAACACCGGTGTACGGCAAATGTGTTGTGATGTGTTGTAAACCTTCGAAATTTCCAACTCCATCTCAACCAGTGAACTTGCTCTAATAATAAATGAATCTTCGTTAACTTTTAAGGAAAACAATTTAAAATTACAGGTTTTGTTATTTACGGGTTGATTCATTTTAAAGGTTGCAGTTTCAGTGACACGTAATAGTCAAAAAAAATTCTGTGTAGGATAATTACGCCCTACGTCCTACTTTCCTACTTGAAGGAACAGTTTGCAGTTTTCTCCTTCCAAATCAAAACATTATAACTGTTCGACACTGTTTTGAAAGTGTATCGAAAAGTACTACTTTTCGACAATGTTTTTTTCAGTAGGGAAAGCAGGCCTTTTCTAAAGCAATCTTCGTAACGTACAGCAAGAAAGAACTTATCCAACTTTTTGCAAAATTCGATTTTCAGCACTCGACGTAATAAAAAGGCGAACACAAAATCATTGCGACACTGAACACGTCATGCCAATTTTCTTGTAATGTTTAAAATCAAACCAAAATTTTAGGGTAGTTTTATACATACACGCAGCGAAAAAGTTTTTTAGGACAAAGGAATTTTACTTTGTTTAGTGGCCAAACAAAGGAATATTACTTTGATTCTGGGACAAATAAAAAATCTCTAATCTGTTTTCCTTTATTTTAAAGAATTTTTCACCTTTGAAATTAAAACAAATTCTTTGATTCAAAGTATTTTTTAAATTCAAAGAATAAATCCTTTGTTTCAAAATTTTTTCTTTAGAATCGTACTCATAATACATTGTTTCAAATAAAAAAGAAATTTTTTCAATAGAATATATTTTTGAATCAAAATCAATTTTTTTTTTGGTTCAAACAACAAGATTTCTTTGAGTGTATATTTACTTCAAAAATCAAAAGAAAAGTTAATCGATGGAGCATTGAGTGTAAAATTGAACGCATTTTCGCTTGATGCCCTCCATCAAAGTCTTAACTGTCATCTGGTACCAGTTTCTCGGTTTTTTTTTCATTTTCTTAATATATCCTTCTCGTCTTCGACTTGACTTCTCGCTCTTCCGAAGATCCCGCTTCATTATTGCCCAGTACTGCTCCACCGGGTGCAGTTCCAGACAGTTTGACAGGTTCATGTTCTTTGGAACAAAATGGACAAAATTGGCCTCATACCGCTCCAGGACACATTTAGAATAGGGGCGTGATGCCAAATCTGGCCAAAATAGCGGAGCTTCGTCTTGCTGCTGCAAGATCGGCAAAAGACGCTTCTCGAGGCACTCAGATTTGTAGATCTCGCCATTTACTGTGCCTCTTTTATCACGAAAGGCTCACTCCTCAGTCCGCAAGAGCAGATGTGGCCTGCCAAACGAGATATTTGGAGGCGAACTTCGATATTTTCTACTTCTTAAATTTGTCGCCACATTAGACTGAGTCGATTTGGGATCTAAAAAGCTTCGTTTTTGTTCAAAACTCATCAATGATTTTTTGCAGTATTTGAGTTATTTTGAACTTTTATGTTTGTATGAGAAAAATTGAATTTGAATTCTGCAAAAAATCATAGATGAGTTTTGAACCAAAACGAAGCTTTTTAGACCCCAGGGTTTGAGAAATTTCAAATTGACCCCAAATCGACTCAGTCTAGTCCACATCGAACTTTCTCTTGCCGGTTAAAAACTCCAACCCCGGAATTTGCTTAAAATCGGCTTTTATAGACCTTTCGTCCTCCATCATGGACCATATTTTGTCAGCATCTTCTCGTAGAACTTCCGTGCCCGAGTTTTAGCCGTCGATTGTTGCCGCTTATCGTGGTTTGAGAAGTTCTGTACCTTGTAGGTATGTAGTCCACCTCTCTTCTTTGCATTCTGAACGTAGCTCTGCGACATGCCGATCTTTTTAGCCAAATCACGACTTGAGACGTTGGGATTTGCTTTAATCATCCGCTTCATACGACTCAAAAATGAATTTGAAAAAAATACTACAAACGAAGCGCGGTATTGTTCTCTTTTTACACTTTCAACTGGCAAAAGCTGTAGTGAAATTTAACGATCAATACTTAATCTAGTAAATGTATTTTAGCAGACCTCTTCCCACTGTGGATGAATAAAACTGTACAGTTTCACAACAATTTTTGTTTCTTTCTCTTCATTTTCAGATTACTCAAGACAAAAATCAAACGCCGCCAGTATTCTACAAAAGTGTACCTGAACCGCGGCTAGCCGGTTTCACACCGTTCGATTTGGAAGCCTGGTGGGGTCGGCGGTTGGTTCACAAGATCAACATTTCCACCCATGGTCATCAGTAAATGCTGTTTAGTTGCGGAAAACAAAATCTTGAAAAAAAAAAGATTACTGTGCGCGTACACCAAAATTTTCTGGTGGAAACGTTCAGTAGTCTACAGTTGAGAGTTTTTGGGGGACTGGGATACGTATCGGAAACATAGACAAACACACCCACATAAACACATACACACACATGAACACTACACATACAATTGATTTGCAAGGTCGCCGTTAAACGAGGTTAAATTAGTAAACCAGCAATCATAAAAAAAAACAAAACTCACTCCTACAAAAAACTGGAACACTTCGTTGCTACAAACTTTCAGAGAAACATTTTCAACCTATGCTTTTATGAAATTTACTGTCACAGAAGATTTATTTTAAATTTGTGTTTTAGGTATTGGGAACTATCTAAATTATGCTAATGATTGGAAAACAAAATATAGGTCGACGTATCATAAACAAAATAAAAACAAATTCCATAACGATATGATAATGGTGATCTTAAATTTCAACCAATGTCTTTTTACAATCTTTTATGTAACAACTGTGTAAGAAATAATTGTGAATATCTCAACTCAGAAGACAACACAAAACAAACAATAAAAAGTTCATTTTTCCTTTTTATTTCCGTTTCTTAAAATTTATTATTTATCTCCAGCTCGTCTCTATGATGTTTGATGAAGCGATCAATGAATTATTACTACGTATTAATTGAATATGTAATAAATAGAATGAGCAAACATAGTACGTTTCCTGATGAACATTCGGATAAATCAATATAGTAAAATTGAAAGAATTCATCCCAAGATCGGTTTCGAAAATAAAGGGGACTACGATCTTCTAAAACTACTACTGGGCGTATGGGTCTTCCGTCTCCCCCCTTCGGCAATTGTCATCTATAGATAATGGCAAAACTCTCCGTAGTGAACAACATACGAAACCAACGCCCGTCTCGGATAAATATCGTACGACGTACGACTGAAGCAACCTGAGGTCGTGGCAGACTACGCGCCATCGCTCGAAGCAGCGCTGCCGGCAGAGGACGAGTTTGTTTAAGCCCCTCTCGAGGACTGTTGGGGTACCATCAAGACAGCCATCAACGAACGAACTCGACGAGGAGTGTAGGAGGGTGATGAACGAAGAGAATGCCGTGCGTGCGGCAGTAGTGATAAGAGACACCCGTCGAAATGTGGAAAATCACCGACAGCGGAAGAGGCAGCGAGTCCGAATTTCCCAGGAGAAAAAGCGCCGCCTGGAGGAGGAGGAGCTCGATGAGCTGGAGCAGCTGCATCGTTCCCAAGAAATGTGAAAGTTCTATCAGAAACTCAACGCATCCCGCAAAGGCTTCGTGTCGTAAGCCGAAATGTGTCGGGATAAACCGAAGGCATCTTGACGGACAATCGTGAGGTGATCAAAAGATGGAAGCAGCAATTCGATGAACTTTCGCCAGTTGAATAGCAACAAGTCGGCTAGGACGGATGGCATCGCAGATGAACTCATCAAATCAACTCATCGGATAAATTGGCCGATTGCCTACACCGATTGATGGTCCGGATCTGGGACATAGAATAGCTAACGGAGGGGTGGAAGGAGGGAGTAGTATGCCCCATCTAAAAGAAGGGCGACAAATTGGACTGTGAGAACTACCGAGCCGCATACGACACGATCAACCGTGACGAGCTATGGAAAATCTAGACGACGATTGATGGAACGCAGTGCTGTGTGCGGATTTCGGGTGAATTGTCGAGTTCATTCGAATCGCGCAGGGGGCTTCGACAAGGTGATGGTCTATCCTGCATGATGTTCAACGTGGCGCTAGAAGATGTTATTTGACGAGCGGTGGGCGAAATGCGGGGCACGATTTTCAACAGATCCAGTCAACTTATCTGCTTTGCCGATGACATTGATATAGTCGGCAGATCATCTGCGGCGGTATAGGAGATCTACCGCAAACTGAAACGCGAAGCAGGAAGGATTGGGTTGATGATTAATACGTCCAAGACGAAGTACATGCTGGCCTGCGGATCCGAGACCGACCGAACCCGCTTGTCCAGTAATAACAAGGTCACGATCAGTTCCAATCAAGCACTCGAGCTATTCGGTACTTTTATATTGCGCTTTAAATAATCAAGTGATTATTATTGCAAACTATTTATTCGCTTAACAAAATATAAACATAACTTCGGTGAAGTGATCATCTAAGTTTTTCACATAGTTTTAAGACAAACATTCGCGAAATTTTGTGAATAATCCCCACTAACAAACCACCCTTCCTGTGACGACCGTGGAGATTTAGAGGTGTATTCGGTCTCTAGTAGCAACGGAAGTCGAACTAACAATCCTTCCCTTTCCCCGATGAACCGTAAGGACGTGGCCGGCGCCGTTATTGACCATATAAGATAAGGAACCTTCGAAACGTGTACACAGAAAATGGTAAGCTAATCCCAAGCCCCATTTATTTGGATCTATGTACAATTTTGATGGTTCTTGTCAATCACGGAGAAGCAACTACTGAAATGTACGGTTTATCTAAGCTCAAGCTTAAGCTCAAGCTCAAACATTCGCGAAATTTTGTGAATAACATTGGTAAAACACGAGGAGTGATTTTTCCAGTTGTCAGCCATTGTTCTAAATCGTGACCCGAAAACTAGGTGCTTGTGAAATAGTTGTTAACCAAATCAGCACCATGGAGGGTCCACCTCCGGACGATCCGCCCAATTTAGGTGAAAAACGACTTCCGGTTTACATGACCACTCGGCATAATGACGGTGTTTTACGTGTCCTGCAATTACGCGCAAAAGGAAATGACCTTGACTCTCCTAACCCACAAACAGATGAGCCTCGTCTGCCCTCTAATCCATTTGTTATTGCACGATCGATTGAGGCAACAATTGGGTACGAAAATCGAAAACTAGTAACAGCCACAAAAGAAGCTCGAGGAACACGTTATGTTCTTCGAACGCAGTCGCCTATCATTTACAAAGCTCTAATCTGTATGACTCATCTTATTGATGAGAGCAAAACCCAGGTTGAAGTCATTGACCACCCAAGATATAATTTCACCAAGGGCGTAGTCTTTGACCAGGACACAATAAACGTTTCGGATGAGGATTTACTTGAGGAGCTGAGGGAACAAGGCGTAACTTTAGTTAGACGGATCACCAAGAAAATCAGCGAAAAAGAAACTAAAAATACACCCCTTGTTGTATTAACATTCAGAGGAACGGTACGTCCGAACTTCATTTACTTTGGGATGATACGCACTAATGTAAGACCCTACTACGACAGTGTTCTGATTTGCCGAAAATGCTCCGCTTATGGACATTCTATCAAGAATTGTTCCAATGAAGCGGTCTGCCTAACTTGCTCACAAACACACACCATACCCGAAAACCAGCCATGTAAAAACTCCCCATTCTGTCGGCACTGCGAAGGGCCTCACTCACCGGTCAGTAAAGACTGTCCGATCTTCCGCAGGGAAGAGGCGGTGATCCGACTTAAAACCGACAGGGGTATAACTTTCAATGAAGCTAGGAAAGAAATTGAAGAAACCACAAAAAACGCTAGCTACTCCAGCAAAGTACAAAATCGACTTTCCGAGTTTTCTGATAAGGACAGAGAAATAAAACTACTACGAGAAGAACTGGCAAAACTTCGAAACCAGATGAAGGACTATGTGTCTCTAAAGAACGAACTCGAAGAACTGAAGTCCTCTATCCAAAATGTGACAAAATCGAACTCGAAAAATCTCCAGCCTGAAAAATCGATCCAAACTAATTTACCTCAAACAAACTATGCTGAAGTAAGTACCAAGGCAAGACTCTCTCGTAAAGATTCCGGCACAAACAACAACAACAAGCCAAGCAACCCCACAAAATCAACCACTCAACAACCTTCCTCGAACACTACCAAGAACTATAGCCGCAGTGTAAGCCGAAAAAGAATTCTGGATATCTCTCCCCCTACAACAGAAACCAAGAAGCTGATCAAATGCCCTGAACCGAGCCATGAAATCGTTGTTTCAACAGAAATTGAAATGCTCGATGATAGCGAATAAATAAAATAGCAAAATGTCTAAACAAAACTCCGAACTAAACCGCAACTACAAACACAAACCAAAAAGATCGCAGCACTATGAATCATCAACACAACCACTGTCAATAAATCCTGCCGACTTCAACTACAACACTCACCTTCTTCAAAAACGACAAGCACCAAATACAACTCTAACCATGCAACCAGAAACTCAGCAGAGCAACAAACTTCAGGGTGACCACGAGAGAGACGTAACACCCCCCCCGCACAGCCTTTCACAGGCCCCACTGTTGATCCTTGGGACTTCAGTGGCCGCTAGTGATTGGCAACCGGGGGGTACACAGGTTTGTACCCCCACTTATGTAAACCGAACAGACTCTATCGTTGAACCAATTCCAGCTACAAACACAATCGCTCCACTGGGAGAACACGGAACTGCATCGATTCCAAAAACAGAATTTTCAACAATCCAGCTTAGTACATACGTACCGGATAACTACTCAAGAAGCAGCACAACCCCCCCGCACAGCCTCTCACAGGCCCCACCGTTGATCCTCGGGACTTCGGTGGCCGCTAGTGATTGGCAACCGGGGAGTACACAGGTCTGTACCCCGACAATAATATTGCCAAAAGTATCCCTTTAGTCGCCACAGGAACGTCTGCGTCATCGTTCAAAAGATCAACTTTCCACCATAACCCAAACCATTCTACACATCAAAATACAACGGAACATCTGTCCAGCCTAAAATCATCATCACAGATTGAGCTCTGCTCAACTCTACTATCTATGCAGTCTTCTACTCACCATGAGTACCAACCAAGATCATCAGCTCTCGCTCTAACCAGGTCTCAGCAGAACACTCTTCGGGGTGACAACTCAATAGCCACAACACCCCCCTCGCACAGCCTTTCACAGGCCTCACCGTTGATCCTCAGGACTTCGGTGACTGCTAGTGATCGGCAGTCGGGGAGTACAAAGGTCTGTACCCCATACATAACAAACCCAACATCCCACCTTGCCAAAAATTTTCCTCCAGTCACCACAGAAACATCAACGTCACAACGTAATAGTTCATTGACTCAGCAACATCTACGTTCACGTCACCTTAAGCAACAAAACGCAATGGATTTTTCATCTAGTTCAGCATCCCCACCACAGCTCGAGCATTTATTGACGCACTCTTCAATACAGCAATGCTCCACTCACCCAAAAGAACCCATCGAGATCCATAGCACTCCCTCTCAACATGCTTCATCAGAACAACACTCTCATGGGTTGCTACACCAGAGCCGTTACACTAACCCCCCGCACAGCCTTTCACAGGCCCCACCGTTGATCCAAGGGACCTCGGTGGTTGCTAGTGACTGGCAACCGGGGGATGGCAAGGTTTGTAGTTTTTTAAATGCAAATCGACCAGTCCCTACCGTTCACCATTTTTTAGAATCTGATGCACTGCAAGCTGAACTCCAGAACAACGTCGCACTTCAAAAACAAATCAGAAATGTTCTGATCACCGATTCACCAGACTGGGACCCAGGTGAGGGTACCAGCAATCGATTTGCACGAAACCGACAACAAGCTCACGGAATCCTGATCGATAACAACACCTCTAACACAAGACTTAACCAATCTTTCGCGCCCGCGATAATTTATGGAGCCACTGCCCCACCCGAAGTACCGCCCGATAACTGTCGCCGCTCGGAATCTTCTGAGTCACTTGGATCCTCAAACGATCTCTCCAACTACAGCTGCTCAAATCGACTAGCCTTGCAGTGGAATATTAATGGGCTAACAAACAATTTTAACGACCTTACGCTACTCATCGCTCCCAATCCACCAACGGTTTTAGCTCTCCAAGAAATACATAAAGTACACTCAACAGCACTCAATTCCTGTTTTAGTAGTAAGTACAGCTGGTACACAAAAAATGGAGCCACGTGCTACCAGAACGTGGCATTAGCTATCAGAAACCCTACACCACACTCATTAATACAACTCGATTCCCCACTTCTTGCCATTGGTGTCGTCTTACATACCCATACTCCAACAACCATTGTCTCGATTTATCTACCACCCGGGAAAATTCCTGAACTGGGTAAACACCTATCCGACTTAATAAGTCAACTTCATGGCCGTTTCATTATTTTGGGCGATTTTAATGCACACCATCTTGTCTGGGGCTCTTCGAAATCAGATCATCGCGGGAACACAATACTCGAAGAAACGGAGAAACACAATCTTACGATACTAAATAATGGTACAGAAACCTTTATTCGTGGTCAGACTAGATCAGCAATAGATTTATCGTTGTGCTCTAGTGATTTTACCAATTCTTTAGACTGGTTTATCCATCGTGATCCTCGGGGAAGTGATCACTTCCCGATTGAAATAACTATTCGAGAAAATTCGCAACTCATCACCCGCAGGCAAAGGTGGATCTACGATCAAGCTGATTGGGTCAACTTTGCAAAATGCATAGAAGACCAACTCAAGCCAGATACTTTGTATGGAATTGAAGAGTTGAACCATATTTTCTATCAAGCTAGCGAAGAAAGTATTCCTAAGACTGACGGAAAATTAAGAAAAAAGGCCACACACTGGTGGAATGAAGAAGTTGCCCTCGCCATAAAAACTCGCAGAAAAAGTCTACGTGCTTTGAAAAAATTATCTTCAAATGACTCGAAATATGAGGAATATCGCAACAAATATTGTTTCGCACGGAATAACTGCCGAAAAATTATACGTGAAAGCAAACAGCGGAGTTGGGAAGAATTTCTAAACGGAATAAGCTCTCAATCTACTTCTACTGAGTTGTGGAGACGAGTGAATTCGTTGAATGGAAAAAGAAGAGTACAAGGCTACTTTATAAAAATTAACGGCCACTATACTGACAATCCTTCTACAATTGCAGAAGGCTTAGGCAACTACTTTGAAGAGTTATCAGCGACACGAAATTATGATGACACTTTCCGTTCCTATAAAGAACAAGCAGAAACAAAAGCGACCCTCTTCCATCATATGGATTACCTCGATCAAGACTATAACCAGCCCTTTTCATTGAACGAACTTCTTTTTGCGCTTGATAATGCTAAGGGGCAATCAGCTGGACCTTGCTCTATCGGATACCCAATACTAAAACATCTACCAATCTCAGCTAAAGCAGTTCTGCTTGCAGCATTTAACCGACTGTGGGCTGAAGGAAGGTTCCCTGCCATATGGAAAACTAGCCTTGTAGTACCAATACCTAAAAACGGATGTCAAAGTCGAGAACCCAATCACTTTCGACCCATAAGCCTTACTTGTTGCCCTTCTAAAATTATGGAACGCATGGTGAATCGTCGACTTATTACTCTTTTGGAAGAAAAAGAACTTTTAGACAATCGCCAACATGCATTTCGTCGTGGATATGGGACTAGTACATACCTAGCAGACGTGGGAGAAATCATTAACGAAGCCTTTGCCAATGAACACCACGTGGATATTGCATCCCTTGATATCTCGAAGGCTTATAATCGCACGTGGAAAGAAGGAATACTGAGACAACTTTGCAACTGGAAAATAGGTGGAAAATTAGGAAAATTCATTAAAAATTTCTTAACTGACCGCACATTCCAAGTGATTATAGGAACAACACTGTCCACAGTCAAAGACGAAGAAAATGGCGTTCCGCAAGGTTCTGTACTTGCAGTTACTTTATTTTTGATCGCGATGAACTCCATCTTTAAAAATCTAAATAAAGGGGTACACAGATGAACAGATGCACAAGCTCGAACAAAAAATCTTCAGAAACTTGTGTAAAATTTCCAGTGCTCTATTTTAAAGAAGCCGTTAAAAAATGACGAAAAACAGTGCCATCTATTGCTAGATTTCTAACTTTTGAACGGCGCAATAGATGGCACTGTTTCTAGATAGCTCTTTTAAATGTAACAATTTTTCGAAAGGACGCAATGGTATTTGAATTCAAAAATGAATAAATTTAAATACAATAGGACGAATTATTCTATACAATTAGATTAACCACGAATAATTTTAAGCTGGGGAAAAAAGCATTAGATATCATATTTTTTTCACTACAGAGACTGCCGAAATAACAAACAGATGTACAAGCTTGAATTATTATATTCCAGAAAACCAGTACAAATTTTCGAATGCTATCATTTAAACAAGCCGATTAAACTTTTGAAGTACCTCATTCTTGGAAGAGCACAATCGTATATGATCTCAAAAATTGATAAATTAACATCGTAGTAGAATGGACGGCTTCAATATATTCACAGCAAGGTAAATTTGCCTGTTTCATTTTATCTTCATTCTTTTTACTAAAAAAGACTAACTAAGAACTTCGGACAAGCTAGACGAACCAGTTATTTTATCCAGTTGAGTTTAAAAATAAAAATCTCATGAAACAATACCGATTCTAGGCTATTCTGAGCGAGCATTTTATCGTATCATATCTGTTTCTATTTAGTGCTTCATGATAGTTTGAAACAATTAGAAAAACAGCTTAAAGCTAAAAAAAATTCCATTACGCAAATCATAAATGTGTTGCGAATCTTCAAAACTCGTCAAATAGTAATTCGACATATTCATAACTGACTAATAGTTTGTTATTTTGTTTTGTTTACATTTCATTTTCTTCTTGACAGATCTCTCTGGTGTCCTTGGAGACATCTGGTGGATCAACCAAAACACATAAAATTGATTGAAAACGGTCGTTGGAACTTTACACACGTTTCAAGGCTTAGCTTGTACATCAGTTCATCAGTGGGGGTACATATCTTAGTTTACGCAGATGATATTTTAGTAGCTGTTACGGGACGTAGTCTTAAAGTGAACAACAGGAAACTTCAAACAGCTGTAGACAGAATATCAAAATGGGCCAAATCTATGGGATTCACAATGGCTCCAGAGAAATGTCTCAGGAGCCACTTCTGTCTTAAAAACCATATACCTTGGAAACTGAAAGTATTATTGGATGGGGTACAAATACCATATAGAAAAGAGCCCAAAATTCTAGGAATCACTTTCGATAGGCGGATGAATTTTGTGGCACACTGCAAAAAACTAAAGCAAGAAATTCGTAGCCGCTCACGTCTAATTGAAATGATAAGTAAAAGGCACACTGTGTCAAATCGCGACACAATTCTGACTGTTGGAAACAGCGTAGTTACAAGCAAACTTCTGTACGGTATAGAAATTACCAGCCGTTCCTTGGAAAATATTATATCAATACTAGGCCCCATCTACAACAAAGTGATTCGTAATGCTAGCGGATTACTTCCAAGCTCTCCTGCACTTTCCAGTTGTGCAGAGGCTGGTGTTCTTCCCTTCCACCTTGTTGCCGCTCTTTCTACCACCAAAAAAGCCATCAATGTAGCAGAAAAATTTAGCAAAAATCAATTTCTATATCAAAACGCTCGAAAAATATTTAGAAAATACGCAGGACTACATCTACCCAACACTGAGCGAGTTTTACGTCTTGGAGATCGACGATGGAACTGCCACAAACTGAAGGTAAATTGGGAAATAAAAAATAAAATTCGTGCAGGAGATGCCCCAAGAAAGGTCATCGCTTGTTATAACTCAATTGTAGAAAACAAGTTCCTAAATCACAACAAACTTTTTACTGATGGCTCTAAACTTGACGAAAAAGTCGGAGCAGGCCTTTATAGCAGTACATTACAAATTTCTCGGAGTCTTCCGAAAGAAACGTCGGTATTTTCAGCAGAAGCTGCAGCCATAGCGCTGGCACTTTACCACTGCACCTCTACAAGCAACGTTATTGTGTTTTCCGATTCGGCGAGTGTGCTGCTCGCTTTGGAAAATCCAAAAAATCGCCACCCTTGGATTCAACACATTCAACTCGCAGCTCCTGACTACTTTACATTCTGCTGGATCCCAGGTCATTCTGGAATCCATGGAAACATCGAAGCGGACAGACTAGCAGCCTTAGGTCGCAACGAAACCCAGTATGAAGTTGGAATACCTAAATCAGATCTTTCACGTTGGGTGAAATCCAAAATATGGGACGCATGGCTAACGGAATGGAGATCGCAAAGAAATCTAAACCTGGCAAAAATAAAAGGGGAACCCAACAAATGGGATGATCGGGCAAATAGGAGCGAACAAATACTACTATCTAGACTTCGGGTGGGGCACACAAGGTACACTCATCGACACTGTATTTCCGGGGGACCAGTAAGGATATGTGACTTATGCGATGCGAGGTTAACGGTAGAACACGTACTGATGGAATGTCCACAATATTCAGGTCCTAGAAATGCATACCAAATAGATGGATCAATCCGGAACGCACTCTCGAACGACGCAGTAGAAGAAGAAAAAATGTTGTGTTTCCTGAAAGAATCGTATATAATGAACGAATTGTAAAAAAAAAACCTTTTTCCTAGAGACGAACCAGCCAAAGGCTGAAAGTCTCTCTAATAAAGACAAAAAAAAAAAAAAAAGGTCACGATCGACGGCGACGAGCTGGAGATAGTCGAAGACTTTGTCTATCTCGGCTCACTGGTGACCGCAGACAATGACACCAGCCGTGAGATCCGGAGGCGAATTATCAGCGGAAGTCGTGCCTACTATGGACTCCACAAGCAACTGCGGTCGAGAAGACTTAGCCCTCGCACGAAGTGTAACGGTGTGTTGTTCTCTACGGGCACGAGACATGGATATTGCTCGAGGAGGACCTGCGTACACTCGGAGTATTCGAGCGACTTTTTTTTAACCTAAATGTTCAACTCCACATTTAAAAGGGTATTTATAAATTATTAAAAGGGTATTTATAAATTCACATGGCCACACAGATAACACTTGTGACCGCCCGAGTTGTACCCGGTCACTTTTGAACCTCACACTTCCGCCAAAACTCCAACGTAACTTCAAAACTAAATCCGTCACCAAAATACTTCGATAATCAGGCAATACTACGACTATAATTTCATCGACCGATCACTTACCCGTCGAAATAATCACTCTCGCTCCTTCGTCGTTTTGTTGTTCACCTCCTGCTCCTCAATCACTAGGGTGGTCCGTCACAACGCCCCCCTCCTAGCGAATACTGCGAATGGCACATTTGTCGTTTTCGCGCTTTCTGATGGGTTTTTTTGCCATTCGCGTAGGTTCCCTTTTCAGGGTTTAAACTTTGGTTGTTTGATCGAAATAGAACGGTTTCAGCAAACTGATGTGAAACCGTCCTCGCTCCTTCCGATTGTGCGGGTGGACCAAACAATGGACATCTTCGTGTAGTGCTTTTGAAACTTCATAAGGTCCCTCATTAACCATGAAGAATTTCTTGATCTCCCCTTGTTGCTCTGATGAAGTTGGGTTAGCCTTCACCAGCACCAAGCTACCCACATTAAACCTAGGAGACGGGTTTGGGGCTCGGCGATTACGTTAATTAGCCTTCCGGATCAAAGTTGCTCGCACTACGTCCAAGTTAATTCCCGTATGCTCTTCAGAATTTGTCGGATATTGTACGAAGTTACGTAAAATATCAAAAGGCTTTCTCCCAAACTAGGCGAGCATAACGTCGACTCATGGCAAACTGCATTTAGTAGGTCCGAAAAATGTCCGATTTTATTCGCCCAAACCTTATGATTATCCCGGCAATATGTACGACATAAACGGGATATTTCCTTCATAACGCGTTCGACCGGATTGGCTTGTGGATGTAGGACGCACGTGTGTATAAGTCTTAAAGTCTGCTTCATTTAATATTGGAACAAATTCTTTTGCTCATTGTGGCGCTTCTAGTGGACGGATTTGGAAACTTTTTTCACCCACGTGTCGGGAAATTAATTACCTTTCACCATGTATTTATGTCATAACACCAAACGATAGCATTTTGTAAACAACCGCCATGGAAGCCGAACGGAGAGATCAAATTGTGCACAGTTTTCTTGAAAATCCATTGTTGTCGGCATCGAAGCTAGCTAAACAGCTTGAAATGCCCAGAAATACCGTATGGCGTGTTATCAAGCAGTACAAGGAAACATTGACGACGGCTCGGAAGCCGCATTCGAAGCGTCGGAGTGGAACTGTCAACCGGAAACTGCGTGGGAAAGTCATCAAGGCCGTCAAGAGGAATCCCAATTTTTCAGACCGCGATTTGGCCAATAAGTTCCAGGCCGCTCACAGTACGGTGCGACGAATTCGTCTCCGGGAAGGAATAACGTCATTCCGAGCCAGCAAACAGCCAAATCGGACGCTGAAGCAGAACAATGTGGCCAGAATCCGTGCTCGAAAGCTGTACGACCAAGTGCTGACCAAGTTCGACGGATGTAAAGTCTGCTTCATTTAATATTGGAACACAAACAATTGCGTGTAGTTCAGTCATTTATTAACGAGTTCATAATTTGTTTTTCATACAAATGTAGCATTTTCTTTACTCTTTCATAAAAAAAAAATTAAAAAAATTATTGCGGAAATTGCACCTATTTAGACTCCTGTACAAATAATTTCCACGCAGAAATATTTTCGCACTGACGCACACATAGACAACCCGTGTCAGTTTTTCAAATCAGCCGTTGCTCGCTTCTGATTTTCGAATCACATTTCCAAGCGGCATAATCGTTATTGTTTTGGCGAAAATTATTATGAAATGCATGCGAACCAAGAAGTTGAATAACGAAAATTGACCGATCAACAAATGAAAAGAAACGAACAGAAAACAGAATGCATTCTGTACATTCGGGTACAAAAATGTACAGAACAAATAAATCATGCATTATTCGGGCGTTTTTCGAATTACTGAAAAATTAGCCAAAAAATTATGGATTCACGTACAATTTTTACTAGAGATGTACCGAATATTCGGTCGGCCGAATATTCGGCGCCGAATATCGCCGAAAAACCGTTAAGCCGAATATTCGGCTCACCGAATAGTTGAGCTAAGTATTCGGTCGAATAGGCCGAATATCTTCTACAGACTTCAAAACTTTTCAAATAATTTTTGATAATTTATAAAATATCCAAAAGTAATGTTGTAAAAGCTACACTATCATTATAAACTTATGGTTTCAGCAAAACATCTAAGGTGAATCCGTGTATATTTCACTGTAGATCGTACAGGAGAATGCTGAACGGTATCGCTTTATACTTTGGTTATAGTTTATTCCAGATTTTCTGGATATTTTTGGCTTGCCCATAAATCCAGTAAATATTCCAGATAAGTCAAGCCTAACGGGATATCCAGATATTGTTAAATACTTCCCGAGCTTTGTTAGTATTTACTCAGATTATTTGCTAAATCAAATAAAAAACTCAAATTCCACTTTAAAATTTTTAAGATTTTGTGTTAAATTTTTCAAAATATTCATAAATTTTGCCCTTTTTAATTTTTTTTAATCGTTCTGAATGCCTTACTGTCTGGATACGTGTGGTTGAAAGTATAATTTGCCTAAGGTTAGACATCATCTATCTTTTCAACAACTATTTTAAAGATATCTTGCTCAAATTCGACCTTCATCTTATACCGTATTTGTTTTCACCACCCGAAAGTGTTGCACCTTCCACGCTGAAAACGAGCATGAATCGAGTTTTGCACTCACCTTTGTTGGTGTGTGTGAAATCGGCAGTGTCAACAGAAAACATCAAGCTGTCAAAAATCCATTACAGCTGGTATTTGTTTTCGTTTGACTTCGAAAATTGAAATCAAATTTACTTCAGTTGATCATTGTCTTGCAAATAATATAAAAATTTTAGCATGAATTTATGTACTATGTTAAATTGTGAAAATTTCAGATTAATTTTATTAGAGGCTTGCTTGGTAGATTCGCCTCTGGCCCTGATGATAATAACTGCAATACCGGCTGATTCTGGGCGGTCTATGTTTGCTGCTGCTGGACTGCAGTTACCCTAGCTTAATGGTTCCGATATTTTGTCTTGAGAGTATCGTTTATTCCTTGCAAATCTCATCTTCTTCGTTCGAATATTTCCGTTTCAGATTACAAATAAAAAATCGAAAACGGCGAACTCGGATCGCGGAAAAGTTTAATAACATACCGAAACGAACGAAATTCAAGCCCTTGTAGGAATGAATCATCCCACAGGATGAAAATCCCGTATAAAAAAAGAAATTCAAGCTCCCAATGCGGGTGCAGTCTCGAACTGCCTTTTTTGAAGGGCAACGGGTTGGAATCCGGGACTTGACGCAACCGAGCGTCGTCACCCTAAATAAAGCACAGTTTTTTCCCGATTTTCACGCACTCGGAGGCTTCAACGCTCGAAGCTGGCTTGTAGCAGAGTAGCTTCGAAGCAGCTTAACGCTTCTTGCTGCACGAGACCAACTTAAGGGACCCGCCCGAGCAAGAGAACTCTTCGGTTTGGGCGATTCCGTCAGATCTTTGGGTTGCAATTTTTGCACTCGGATTTGCTGCTCGCATGAAAACAGCAAAAAGTGCACTACCGGTAGTGCCCCGGTGCACCACTACACGAAAACGAATTCTCTATTATTCAATATCAGAGAAGCGATTTCAAATAGATTGGCATCTGTTTCGATATTTTTTATCTCAGATTTCACAGGAACGCAATCTCTTTGGTGATAAACGGCCTAGAAGCGACTAGCCATCTGATGTCTTTTCAGTTATTGGTGACAAAAAAAAATCAGAAAGACTCCTACTTAAAAATTATTTTGCAAAACATGCTCCGATAATATCATCTGGTTGAAAATAATCGACTAAAAACATAAGAGACATAAATATTGAAGTAATGGAAAGCATTGAAATAATCACTTAAGGGTTTTTCATTGAAAACTCAATAGAATATTCGACCGAATATTCGTTTGGCCGAATAGTTGAAAAGGTCAATATTCGGTATTCGGCCGTTCGCCGAATACCACTATTCGGTACATCTCTAATTTTTACTGACACACCAGTCGCAATTGTTTTTAATTCAATTTTATCCAAAGATGTAAAGAATATCGATATGTGTCATTGTCAAATTATTATAGCGCCAGCACTAAATTTTACTTCGGAAGTCCGGACTTCCGATCCCGAACTTACTTCCGAACTTTTGACAGTTGTGTTTAAAAAAATAACAGTGTATTATATGCAACGTTGCCACACATAAATTTGTATCCACCAGAGTATCTCTACATACATTAAGCGGGCCACAGACTACACAACATTAGTGAACCTTCATATAAGAGAAGCGACATCTGATCCCTCTTAAAATAAAATATGTAGCAACATCGCCGAAATCTTGGACAAAAAAATCCCCAGCACTGTTTTCTGGCTCAATGTTCAAGCTCTAAAGTGAACGCTCCTTCAATCCAACAAAACAACATTGAACTCGATGCCCAAAGGATCGCGATAAACGGTATGAATGACTTGAATTTCCTTAATAATCAGTTAGTTTTCTCACTAGAACCCAATTCACCAAAGCATTGAAAAAAATTGCACCTAATCATAAATGCATATGACCAGCTAAAAAATTATCTGTATGAACTATAACAAAAATCACAATACCTTCTTTGGTTGAGTTTTCAATAAGAAAGGTAAAAGATCTGCGGCAAAATGCTCGGATCGATTGGAATAGATATTGACAACTTTTTTGCTCGATTGGAATTTTGTGTTTCAGATGTCACTTCTCTTATATACAGGTTCACTACACAACATTGGTACAAATGCGATGAAATTCGATGAAATTTTGTCGCTGTGAACACGATTTGCATCGTGTATGGCACTGCTTGTATGAGCGCCCAAACGGTTTTAGTAAAATCGGTCGGGATCGAAATATTTTGTACAAACCACCCTCTGTCGGGGTGGAAATGTTTTTTTGTGTTGCTGTTGCTGTTTTCGCCAGCAATCATTTGTGTTCGCGTGAATTTTTTTTTCTCAAGGGAAGGTTCGCGTGAAATACTTTTACGGACAAGAATGAGATACACAAACGATTCAAATGAATTTGTGGCAACGTTGATTTATGTGAATTTGAAAACAGAAAATTTCTGGGCGCACGCTCAAATAAAACGACTCAATATGTTTTGGTCGGAAGTCAGCCATGATATGATGCCAGTTCACCAACGACGTTTATAAAATTTTTATCTAAACGCACAATAGCTGACAGACTAAACAGGTCTTGATAAAAAGTTTAACATCTTTCCGCATAGACATCTTTCCAGTAGACGTCTTGTTTCATAGCCTGATATGTTTTAAAAACCCCGAAGTGTCCTTTATCCTCGTGATAGAATTTCAACGCAATCAAGGTAATATTTTTCGGTAGTACTAAACGCCACACTCCGTCTCCTTTCTGCCGAGTGAACAGTTTTCTACTCAATATTTGATACCTTGAAGATTGATTAGGATGATTTTTGATTTCCTCTAAGATCTTTTTTATGCTAGGGTCCTCTTCTTGTAGTTTTGCGATTTGATGCAACTGTGCTCGAAACTCCTTCTCCACGTCTGACATACCTGGTCGTGTGGCCGCTATATTGAAGGTTTGATTAGTCCCGCTGGGACAGGTGTCTAATGTTCCTTCCGGAAACCGAGACAAAGTATCGGCAAGCGTGTTTTCCGTTCCCTTACAATGCTGAATATCGTAGTCATATTGTTGCAGAAACAAAACCCATCTTGTCAATCTACCATTTAGCAATTTGCACTGCTTAAGAAAAATAAGTGCCTTGTGGTCGGTGATGATGGTGATATGCCTACCCAACAAATACTGTCTCCATTTATCTAAGGCCCATACGATTGCGAGAGCCTCTAGCTCTGTAACTGTGTAATTTGTCTCTGCCGATTTCAGAGTTCGACTAGCATAGGCAATAACCTTATTGTTTCCCAAGTCGTCCTTTTGAAAAAGCACTCCGGCAATCCCTTTATTCGAACTATCCGTTTGTACGAAAAATTCCTTCTCAGAATCAGGATGGTGTGGTAACGTATACTTCAGGAACATTTCTTTAAGTTTTTCGAATGCCAGTTGTTGGTCTTCCATCCATTGCCAAGGCTGCTTCCCTTGTAACAAGTCGTAAAGTGGTCGAGCTATTTCCGCAAAGTGAGGCACGAACCGTGCAACGTAGCTTGTCATTCCTACACTCAACCAAATCCACACTTTGAATGTATGTTTTCCCACACATACGTCTTTAAAATTTCTCAACGCTTAGATTTCATATGTCACACATAACATTTATGTTCAACATATGAAGTTTATAAGATATTTACACATAAATTCAATAAATTTGATATGTTACACATAACATTTATGTTCAACATATGAAGTTTATAAGATATTTAGACATAAATTTAATAAATTTCATCTTCGAAAATATTTTTTTCAAAATGGCCGAGAAAAAGTTGGCGTACCCGTTTTAAGTTTCATCATAGCGATTAAAATACAATAATTAGGTGAGTATTACTCGGTAAAAAATAAAGCAATGAATTTTTATTGATTGATCTGTTCCCCCGCAGGAAGCTGGCCTCTGACTACCGCTTTAGTAGGCTAGAGTGTAATTAATATGTTCCGCCGTTACATAAGAAATTCCGGTGAAAAGCGGTTGTCGAGAGAAGGTAAGGTAATAGTAATTATGATTTTTCAAGCATGCTTAAAAATAGAGTTTAATTTTGCAGATTCAGGACCCTGGCTGCGATCAAAACCGTCGATATGGTGCTCCAGGGGAATATGTTGGACAAACGGGCCGCCGAGGAATGATCGTCGCTTGGCCGCATCGAGGTCTCAGCTGCTGATTTTACGGTGGAGACATTCTACTTCCTTTCCGGTGGATAGGAACACGAAACATGTACGAGTTATGCTCAGTAAGGACCATATTCATGTCAATGAAATCAACAATAAATAATATAAGAATGTTCCGATAGCCAAATTACAAGTGTGTTTTTGTCCGAAAAACTTATCCGAACAAAAAACGCCTTAAAGTATGCAGATAATTGAATACAATGTGCTTATTATAATATTTATGTGTTGCATATAAAAATTATTACCTTGAATTCTATCTGTGTGGGCACGTTATTTCCAAATGGGAATCACATTGCAAAAATCTATAAGGCAAACACATATCCCCAATATGTCGATTTTTTGCAGTGTATAAAACTCCGCAAATCGTGAACGGAGCGTGGAACAGGAAAGTTTCGTATAGCCGATGTTTTGCTAGGGTCGATGGTTATTCCATCAACGCTTATTATGTGTCCAAGAAAAGTAACTTGCGATCGAAAAAATTGCGACTTAGAAGTGCTAACCAGCAATCCCGCCTCCCGAAGTCTGGTAAATAGACGCCGTAAGTGATCCAAATGTTGTAGAAAAGACTCCGAATGTACCAACAAGTCGTCTACATACTTCTCTACGAACTCTAGAATTTCTGGTCCTAAAATAATATCTAAAGCTCGGGAAAAAATAGCGACGGCTGTATTCAAACCAAATGGAAGCACGTTGAACACGTAGGTTTTTGAATTATACATGAAACCTGTGTATTTCCGATGATCCGGTTGGATCGGTATCTGCCAGTAAGAAGATGTTAAGTCAACTGAAGAAAAATATCTTGATCCGTTGAATTTTTGAAGCAGTTGTTGGATGTTGGGCGGTTTTTTGTGATCCCTAATCAACACTTTATTCAACCTGCGCGCGTCTAGGCAAACACGTACATGCCCATTTTTCCTTATAGTGGTTACGAGCGGACTAACGTATGCCGTAGAACTTCTGGAAATAACACCCCAGCTCTCCATTAGTGCCAATTTTTATTCGACCGCTTTCATTCTTGCCAACGGGACTGGATATTGCTTTAAATTGAAAGATTTTTCGTCGGACACAAAAATCTGGTGTTGATATTCGTTTGTTAAACCGGGTTTTTCCTCCGAAAAAACATCCGAGAATTCTTGTAGGAGATCCTGCCACATTTCTTGTTCGTTTCCCTGAAGAACCGGTGACCTCGAGGAGTTTGTTGCCTTTTCTTCTGCTTCTTCTAGCCCTTCCATGAAGTTGATCATTCTCTCACACAGTGAAATGCTTTCGACACAGCCTGATACCTCAGAACCACGACTAAAAGCCACCCAAAATTCCTCATTGTCCTTGCATAACCGCATACGTTTTTCATCGTGATGCATCCAAACGGAATGATTATCCAGGAAATCTTCCCCTAATATCATTTCATTAACAAGCTCTCCCACAATTATAAACGAAACATCCATGCATTGATCGCCAATCCATAAATTAAGTAAAACTTGTGAGGTAACTTTTTTGCTTTTTTTCCCGAATGGACCCCTCAGAGTGAAAGCCTGTAAAGGCAACTCCACCAAAGGTGCGCCTTGCATTCCAAGTCGTTCATAAAATTCCCTTGAGATGCATGACAGTTCGCATCCGCTGTCGACTAAAGCCTCCACTTCAATTTTGTCCACCTTCACTGCAAAGTACGGCGATTGATGGATTCGCTGAACTTTCGGTTGCTTATATTCCGGATCTTCTCTAAGCAACTCTTCCCGACCCACGAATACGGTCAAAACCGCCGGTTCCTCTGTTGTTTCTTCGGTTATGGTGATGTTGCGGTTGTGACTTATGTTACCCGGTCCAGGCCCATTTCTATTACCTTGGGGTCGAGTAGACCGCGGACCCCCGCTTTGTTCCCTCCATGATGAATGGTTACCCGATCCATTACTATAGCGGGCCGTGGAATTTATGAACCGGTCCTCCGACTGTAACACTTGATATGCCGATCCTATTTCCAAACATGATCCAAGAAGATGTTGGACATTTCTTGGAAAGTGGCGGGCGAGGTACTGAATCAATTCTCGTTCTGTTGGGGTAGGCATCAGATATCGAGCTTTTGCACAATATTCAAAAAATATTCAGTCATGTGAGATCCGCTTCTTTGTACATAGGAACCTCGTGTAATTTCCTCCGAAACTTGTCGTTGAGCAGTCCGTCCCCAATAATTTTCCAGAAAACAAACCGAATTTGTGGTACAAACACTTTGAGAACTTCTCTCCGGCTCTCCAAGCCGATGGTTACCACTCTGATCGGTTTCGCGCCGTTTCTTGATTTTACCGAACGCTTTAAACTTTCTTCTTTCACGTCTTCTTCTGATGCTGCTCCAGACGTTCCTTCAGATCGCTTATCATGAACCCCGAATAGATATGCGGGGATCCCGGTTGAGCCCCCAGTTGTGACCGCCCGAGTTGTACCCGGTCACTTTTGAACCTCACACTTCCGCCAAAACTTCTCCAACGTAACTTCAAAACTAAATCCGTCACCAAAATACTTCGATAATCCCGCAATACTACGACTATAATTTCATCGACCGATCACTTACCCGTCGAAATAATCACTCTCGCTCCTTCGTCGTTTTGTTGTTCACCTCCTGCTCCTCAATCACTAGGGTGGTCCGTCACACACTTTTGCAGATGTAAAGATTTTAAGAGCTAATGTTGATTTATGTTGGTGCTTTAAATTATTTTCAAATAGGTTAAAAATTATTGCAGCAAATTCTGCACTTTTCTGACAAAACGTTCTTTCCCCAAGAACGCAAGTAATTTTGACTTCTGTGAAATAAAAATTATTGATGTTTTCTATTTGTTTGCTGTTCCAAATTCTGTAAAATAATAGACTTTTAACGTATGTTTAAAGAAGTAATGACTACATTGAATTAAAGATATTTCTCAAATCAGAAACCAAATCTTTTTTCAGATTTCAGTAAATTTTTTAAAAAAATTTTAAAAACTTTGTTTAGTCATGTAAAAATTCTTGCCTTTCCGAAATATTAAAAAACTGTAGATTTTTTTAAGATCTTTCATCATCATAAAAGTATTATTCCTTAATTGAATAACGTATAATAAACCAATTAATGGGCTTGTGATATGGCTCTGTTGGTAAGTCAGTTGCATAATGGGCCGATGTTTGTTGGCTCATTATCAACACCTTTCATGCTTCCTCATCTAATCTATCGGTTTATAGTTTTCATTAATTTCATTTGATTCCTATTAGAAAGTTCATATCACCGAAATTGCATTAATCATTCCATTAAACTTTTCGTTTTCTGAAACATCATCCTTTTGGAAGGATATAAATCGAAGTTTCGAATGAGAAAAAACTAAGTTTCTTGCATTTTCCCTTTCCAGGACTCAATATTCCAATTGACGGCGAAAAAATATTTAGAGCTTGAAATTTTAAACTATAACTTCACTTGGAAATTTAAAAGAGATTCGCTAATTTTTATTATTTTAAATAATCTTTTTCCAATCGATCATGATTTTTATTAAATCTGTGAAAAAATTCGACAATACGATTGGAAGTAGTAACTTTCAAGTAAAACTTGAAACTTCTGGTTTTTATGTTTATCAGTTTCGTATTTGATCATTCAAGAACTCTTCCATTTCCCAACTTTGTCAGTTATGATGAATTGTTGTTGTATTTTAAATACATAAAGTTATAACTACGAACACAATCAAAAATTAACTTTTCTTGCCTTTTATTATGATTACGGGTAGTATTTGAATATTAATGAAGATTTTATCTCTGACTTTGATAACTGACACTCTTGAAATAAAACTAATTATTTTTATTTTTAAATTAATCATCTTCTAATTTCGAATAAACTCTCTGAAGTTCAAAATGAATATATTTTCCTCATCGATAATTCACATTTCAAATTGTGATTGAATATTATTTCAAATGGATGACATTACAGAGGAATTTTTCAACCAACCCTACAATTAAAATTGAAGAAAAGAAATGTAAATTAATATAGTTGATAATTTACATTATTATCAATTATTCTGGCCTGATTTGATTTTTTGTAAGAATTCGAGGTCAATTTCTTTTCAAATCTGGTGTTATATTTGATGTATTCTTCTTCTGTGCCCTGATTGTTATGTCCGAAGCTTCAAATTCTGGCTTTAATCCAAATTTCAATTCGCATTCCGTTTGTGATGTTTATAAATACTTACTTGATTTTTTTTTAATTCAGAATAAGAATCAACATTTCGAGTAATTCATTAATGACTAACTGGAAATAAATGATGATTTATTTTGATTCGTATCAGTTTTTTTTCAAGTTTGTGTGATGATTAAAAGTTTCAATATGATTTTAGAAATCAATTTGCTTATTTATTGCTTTTTTTGGTATTGTTATAATCACAGTTAGAAAAATCCATGTAGCATTACATGCAACTACATGGGTAGAAGGGAATCGGCTTTTAACATGTGATGATACTGCATGTTTCATGTAAAATTCCAAATGGCATCAACCTGCTTTGTTTATTGTGAGTTTACATTTTGTTACACCAAATCAAGATTCCTTTTGGATTGCAATGTTCGAAATAAGTACCGAAACACAAATTTGACCAGTAATTCTAACTTTATTATCAAATTTTATGTTTGAAATTTACACCTGCCATTAGTGTTCGAAGTTTCTGGGGGAATTGGACAGCAGCTTATAAAACTTAAACCACTCCATTGCTACATTTTTCCGCTGCTTTTGGCTCATCTGGTTTCTGAAAAAAAGATTAATCGGTGTGAAAAATTATTCATGAATGGTTACAGCTATTCAACCACGTCGATTTACATACAGTTGGATAGATTTTATTTCGGAACTTACCTTGCTGAAAACCGAATCCAATTCCCACTGGAATTGGGTTGATACAAAATGAAAACAACAAAGTGTTTTGACAGCTTGGAGGACATGCAGTTTCATGTAAATGTCCAAGAACATGCATTCCCATTGAATGCATGCAAATTTTCCATGCACTTTCATGTAAATATCTTTGCAATTGCCAAAATGCTATACTCTTTTTCATAATTTTTTCAAAAATGATGCGATAACGTAAAATCACTTGTAAAGTAGGATTACATTTTTTTTTCTGTAACAAAATGTGAAATTCGAAACCCCCAGCAGCAAATATTTAAGTCTCATTTGAAACTGCACATCCCCCCCTTCCCCCGCTTGCTCCATCCAAAATGAACGTTTTTCTGCCATATATATTAACGGGTTTGACTGATTTTTTAAAATTTGGAAAATCACCCACTCCCTCCCTCCCCCTCAATAGCCAGCTCTAGGACCGCCCCTGGATGCCCAACATATATGTATACATACAGCTTCTAACTTCAGCTGACTTGAGCACAAACTTAGGCACATGTTTTTGACCATTTGATAGCTGTTCATTTTTGTTCTGAAGAATGTATTTTCGATGTTTTTCTTCGACTTTGAATAACGTAAAAATAAATGATTGTACCTAAATATTTTTAAGAAGAAACATATTTGAGTAACGTTTACGAGGTTTCCAAACTGTAATATATGAAGAAATCGGTTGAGTAACATGAGTGAAAAAGAGGTTTTGAGTTAGTAGTGTCAAATTAACATTCTTAGAATAGTAACGGGTTGAAAAATCTGCAACGGATGAGGTTCATAAGTTACCGATACGAATTAATCAATATGCAAGAACTGTCATCCGAAAAAAATCTTTCTATCGAGTATTTTCTAACTAAAGTATTTATTGTTTAATATTTGCTTTGCTTATATTATCACTTTTATAAGAGTACTGAAATAACTGCAAAAACACATTCTATAATATTTGCATTACCACATCGCCACACACTTTTGTTGTTCCGAATAGCATATACAATAAAATTAATGATACAAAGTTTATCTTCCAAGATTGCCTAAAACTCGAACGAGGAATCGAAAAACTTTAATTATATTTCAATAGATTTTGTGTAGATGTTAAACGCGATCAAATTTTAACATTTTAGTAACTGCAAGAATGATTCACAAAATTTGCGATGAATTGGAAAAAGTATCAATAATTAACCATTTAAAAACCCAAATGTGTGAACATTCTAACTTTGTAATGAAGCATAATAAAGAAGGAAATTCTAGATTTTGGTTCAAAATGTAATTTCAAACAATCGCCTCCGAACAATTGCTTCTTCGTTTGAAAAATTCGATTGGCAATGTGACGCAATGCAAAAAGTGTCGTCTACACAAACACATCACACTTGAGTTGAGTTGCGAAGAGATAATATTTGAAAAGTGGCGTTTACCAGTTTTAACAGTTATTATTACACTAAAGCATAGCTTACCACAGGTGACCGATAGGTATGGGTTCCATCTAATAATCTAGGGCCCATTCGTTGTCGGCCAGGAACGCGTCTACCACTTCTTTCATCGAATAGTTGGCGATGAGTTGGTCTTGCGTCAGCTTTACCCTGGTCACCGGATCGAAATGCCCGACCCGCTGCAGGTGCTCCTCGATGTCCTTGCGCTCGTAGGTCATACCGGACGGAGTGATGACGGGATCGACCAACAGTTCGAAGCTGATTTTACCGCACAGGTAATCAGGTACCTCCCTTTTCTGAACAGTAGACAAGACAGAAAGCGATATTTTAGAATAGATAGGATGAATGATGAATGTTATTAAGAAATAATACTGGTAGGTAGATAGAATCATATGGTTTTATAGGAGGCGAAAATATATTTTCAAAGTAAAATTGTTCTTTGGAATGTACACAGGATTTACATATACACAGTTCCTATATTTCAATGTGATTTAATGATTTTTTCAGTTCATTTAAGAGCAGACACACAAAGCTGTGTTTTAACAAAAGAGTGACATCTGGAGCAAAAAGCTCCATACATTCGTTTTGACGTTTTGTTTAAATGGTGGTCTTCCGATCACGCCATTATTTGTGGCAGATGTTCGGTTTCCTGATATTTAACTTATTACTCTTGCATGTAAGTTTGATCGATCATGTAATCCCTGATTTTAGATTTTGGGAAGAACGTGAAAAATACGGGGTTTGCAAAATGACTGCTATCATCGAAGCAAAGGGACTTCTTGCTCTTCCAGACCTAACTTACCGATACTTCTTAAATAACATTTTGAATGACATACCTATCTCAGATGACGGTTTGATATATAGTAATCGAGGATTATTGGATATCTTTGGTAACGTTGAGAATCCATGGATATAACAAACTGAAATAAATGTTACATTTCTACGGACTATGACACTGCCCATATTTGATAAACGGTCTAATGTGCCATGAACACCAATGCAAGGAAAACACAAATTAAATGTTTCAACAATTTTTTTGCATCCTAATACTCAAAATAAAGTAGATTAATTTGCATAACAATCATTGAAGGTGTAGGAAATAGGCGGTTGAGTTAAATTGCAAATTTAGATAAAGAATTTATGAAAAAAAAAAATCAATCTCAGTAGCCACTTTATCAAATATAACGTGAACAAAAGTTGACAAATAGATCTGAATTTGCCTGATGTGCATACGTTTTCAAATATTGCTGCGATTTCTCACACCCATAACCACCAAGCCACAAGATCACAACAAGAAGGGATTGGAAAAACTTTCTATACAAAGACACCGGTTGCTGCGAAGGATGATTCAACACATCATGCACATTAGACAATCTATCAAATATATTGCCCATTAGACAAATTTTCTTTAAGGTTGTATGCCTCCACCAATTGATTTTTTGAAAAATGAATGAAGTAGAGATGTTATATAGAGTAGAAGCTATCAAATGGCACAATTTTCTCCATTTTGAAAAAATGGCATATTAGACCGTTTATTAAATATGGGCAGGACAAGAACTAACGTGTTTCAGTGCCAATGTGCCCCCAGCAGCACGTGGTAAAAGCATATCGATATTTTTTTCAAAATCAACAACACGTTTATAATAGGTACCGGTAATTGATCGAAGAAAATTTTTCTTTTCTGGCATTTACACTTTTCTTGGCATTTCTGGCACGTACACTTGGAATCAAACCAAACCCCAAGATACCTAAAACACCTCAATTGAGTGATCGCTCTGCTTAGGAGTTGAGGCTGAGGTTGAGCAGGTCTATGTTTCTTAGAGAGAACAACCATCTCCGTTTTCTGAGGAGAGAACTCAATCCCAAGCCCCAAAGCCCAGAAAGACAATCTGTCTAAAGTATCTTGTGAAGGCCTGTACAGATGGGACTCAGTACCACCTGTTATAGATACTACGCCGTCATCTGCAAATTGTCTTAAAGTGCAGCCTTCAGAGAGACAACTGTCGATATCACTTACGTAAAAGTTGTACAAAAGTGGACTCAAACATGAACCCTGCGAGAGACCCATGTAAGAGATCCTTCTAACTGCAATACCTCCGTGAGCAAAGTTCAGATGTTTCTCACAAAGCAAGCTGTATAAGATGTTGTTCAATAGAGGAGGCAGACCTCTGGAGTACAGCTTGTCTGAAAAAAACTTCTATTGAAACTGAATCAATTCAAAGTTGAATTTTATTTTATCTACTCCTGGAGCTGAACTGTTACAAGAGAGGAGAGCAATTGAGGATTCCATCATTGAAAAGCTGGAATCCAGATCGCATCTGTTCGGAGACACTCTTCGGATGATTTTTTGCACAGGTGTGGAATCTGGAGAAGCAAGCCTTGGTGGAATGCGGTCGTGTTTTTTTTGCTTGTGTCAATTTTATTTCGGTTAAGTGAAATTAATCCGAAAAAAAAATTAAAATGTGAATTTAGGATCACGATTAATTTTTTTTGAATTTTATATTTCAACAAAGTGAAGTTACCAGTGTAAGTTATTGAAGTGCTTGATTCCTAGGACTTTGCCTTCCGGAACAACCCTGAACAAAGAGATAAGTGGTTTAAATTTTTTCTTAGAACATTTTAACAATGTTATTTACGTTCGTTCTAGTTTTTCCTTTACAAATATTACGAAATAACCTATTCATCTGACTGATTATTTTCCGTGTCTAATAGAGTTAAGTTTTAGAGTAGACAAAATAAGCTGATAGTACAACGAAGCCTGCAAGTTTCAAAAGCAATAAAGGATGATATGATTCATTTGACGTGGCTAAGAGAGATTCTGACTGGTTCTGGAAGATCATCTACAGGACATTCAGCAAATCACAGGAAAAGGAGTTCTGAAACATATAAAGACCAAGGATGTATGAGGACCAAAAATTCCTGATTGCAAAGCTAAGTATTCAATGTCTTTAATATTTTTATCTTCTTTATTTTTTTAAAGTTTCAACAAATGCCTTCGAGGTATTTTGAATAATTTTTTAATTGTGCAAATAATTTTCGTCACTAACGCTCGAAATTCCATATATAAAACTATTCACGAAAATGGTTAAATAATCACAAACAAAAGTTTGATATTTTATAGTAAATTCTAAATGTGTGTTGAGGTTAACGAAGTAAATTGCTGCACTTCATTTATTTAGTTTTTGCTGGAGTGATATAGATTTTTCTTTTATTTTATGTTTTGTTCTCGAGAACATTGTGAGAACGTTCAGAAAAACTTAAGGAATTTTTTATTAGAATAACAGATTTCAAGAGCAGACACATCTATCTATATATATAAAAATGAATTTCTGTCTGTCTGTCTGTCTGTCTGTCTGTTCCCTATAGACTCGGAAACTACTGAACCGATTTGCGTGAAACGTGCCAGGTGGGAGTGTTGGAGGCAGGGGAAGGTTCCTATTATGGTTTGGGACCCCTCCCTCTCTCATGAAGGAGGGGAGGACCCTCCCAAATAAAAGACATTTTTTTGCATAACTCGAGCACCCATCAAGCAAATGGTATCAAAATTGGCATGGGATGGTATTTGGGTACGAGAAATATTTCTATGAATATTGGGTACCCCTCCCTCCTCTCAGTGGGCGATAGAAAGGGGGGAGGGGGGCTACCTTACAATTTTTCAAATAACTCTTAAACTAATCAAGATATTGGAACCAAATTTGGCACGGGAAGGTATTTGAATACTAAAAATATTTCAATGATTATTTGAGACCCCTCCCTCTTTCCAGTAGAAAGGGGGAGGGAGCCTCTTTCATATTTTTTTACATAACTCAAAAACTAATAAAGCAAATGGAACCAAATTTGGCATGGGAGAGTATTTGGATACGAAAAATATTTCTATGATTATTTGAGACTCATCCCTCTTTCCTGTAGAGAAATGAAGGGGGGAGGGACCTCTTTTATAATTTTTTACACAACTCAAAAACTAATTAAGCAAATGGAACCAAATGTGGCATGGGCGGGTATTTGGGAACGTGACATGTCCTAATGATTGTTTGAGACCCCTTCCTTCTTCCAGCGGGGAGAAAGGAAAGAGGGAGGGGAGTTTCATACAATTTTTACAGCATAACTCAAAAACTACAACAGCAAACGGAACCAAATTTGGCATGGAACGATATTTGGGTACGAGAAATGCTTCTATGAATATTTGGTATCCCTCACTCCTTCAAAGAAGTGGATGAAAAGGGGGAGGAAAAGTCTCCCTTACAATTTTCAGTATAACTGGAGAGTTGATCGAGCAAATTGAACCATATTTGGCATATGAGGGTATTTGGATACGGGAAATGTTTCTATCATAAATTGAAGCCCCATCTTTTTTAAGCGGAAAGATATAAAGAGGGAAAGGGGAGTTTCCATATAATTTTTTTTTTTCGCATAACTCGAGAATTTATCGAGCAAATGAAACCAAATTTGGCATCAAAAAGTATTTGAGTACGAAAAATACTTTTTCTATGTGAAACAATTCCTTTCTTGCCGTAGGATGAAAGAATTGGGAATATAGGAATGGAAGAGGAGGCTTACATTTAACCTTTTTTTTACAAAATCCGAGAAATGGACAAACCTTAACATGGAAAATCATTTTGGTATGATTCTATGATTATCCGACACACCATCCTCCTTTCAGTGAGTAGGTAGTTCTCAATTTATGCTAACGAAGCCAACAAATGGGAGCAAATGTAGCATGGAAATGTACTTCGGTACGAGATATGTTTCTACGATTGTTATAGATCCTTACGCTTTACAGTGTAGAGAGGGAAAGAAAGGAGGAGGCTCCATATAAATTTGGTTATAAAGCTTAAAAACTTATCAACCAATGGAACTATATTTTATATAAGAGGATTTTTGGGAACGAAAAAATTAGGTATGATTATTAAAAATCACGACCTCAATTCAGCATGGGGTGAAGGTAAGGACAGGGGAGGGGCTCTCTTATCAGTTTTTCAGCATAAATCCAGAACATGTCAAGAAAAAAAAAACCGTATTGTATAAGTTAGATTGTTTGCGCACGATTAATTTGAGACCCTCCAGATAGATTCAAATTATCAGATCTTTAACACAAATATAGAGCAAGATTCAGAATATTTGTTTAAGTTATCTTTGTGTTGCAATTCGAAACTCCATCTGCAGCTCTCATTTTATAGCGGTTGCTTATAAATTATGTTATAATTTGATTAAAATAATGCCAATAAAACAATAAAAATTTGAATAATTTTTGAAAATATCACTTGATTTTGAAAGGTGTAGCAAAGCACACCGGGTCAGCTAGTGTTAAATAATTTATCGAATTATCTAAGGTGATCGATCTGTTAGGATAACGTTCCGGCTTTCTAAAGCAAAACTTTATAAAGATTTTTTGAAACTAAATGATTGAAGGATTTTTTTTTTCTGGGCATATTTTTGAAAAAGTGAAACTATAATTTTGTATTTTATGGTGCATGAAAATTGTTTATTGAGGCTAGTTATAATATCATACAATAAATTTTCAAATGGTTAGCTAGTACTATTGAAAATCAATATTCACTCCAAAACTCCTTATAGAAATATATTAAAGAACATTCATGTTAATGTATTTTTTCGATTAAATTTGCAAAAATTAAAATAAATTTATGATGCTTCTTTTGAAAATTTATAAGTATGAACATAAGGGAAAATAGTAAGAATTTTGTAACAAACTTTAATACATTTTCGTTATTTCGAGCCATTACGTGTAGATAATTTTGCGTGTAGTATATCGTATACAGAAAGTAACAGATGCAAGAGAAGACTTCAGATAGCGTTTCAAGATAAAAATCTTCCCAGAAGAAAATTGTTAGCTGGATTGTTTGACGTCGGTGAAATTGGAACTCCGATACAGACTACGTTTACTAACTGGCGAGAAGTGAGAAAGATGGCATAGAACGCTGCATACTGGGAGGACGCCAATCTCATAATAATCGTATGATCGGACTCGAAGCATCTGAGATTAAACTGTCTGCAGACGTTATCAAGGAGAAGGTTCTCAACTAACATAAAAAGAGTGCAAAATTTACATCGTACAAAAAAGCAGTGAATATAACTATCTTAAATGTAGATGTATGTAAGTGTCCAGATTTTGCCACGAACAACTCTGATTCCTTTTTTTCAAGTAGTTATATCTGTTTCCATAAGCAATGGTAGCATATGTATACCGTTATAGGAATAAGCTTTATATTTTCAGAATGTTAGAACATATACTAAGTTAACAACTCACCCTTCGTCTTTCATCTATTTTTGCAAATAGGTTATTCAGTTCGGTGGTGTGATTTTCCTAGAAATAAACAAAAAACCTATAATATTTCGAAATCCTTTGGGTAATTTTCTCAATTGTAATTAATCAACTATGAGATCTACTATATTACAGTACAACAATAATGGCGAGAACTTTTCTAAACTTACACATTCACGCTCAATATCCAACTGTTTCTCCTTCAACGAATCTTCATTCAAAGTATCATCCAGTTTGAGCTTGGCTATTCGATTTTCCATATCTTCACTGATAAGTCTAAAAATAAAAATGAAGCTAAGCTTCGAGCGAACCTTTCAAACGCATCAAAATCGAGGCACGAAACTTACCTATTGATGTAGCTCTGCAGTTCGATTTCCTGGCAGATTCGCTTCTCCTCCTGAATGTTCCATCGTTTTTTCCGGGCCAAACGCAGCTGCGACGCGATGTCGTCGCCGAAGTTGAGCTTCTGTTCCCGGGCCAAATCGTGTGCTCGCATCAGGTGCTTTATGGCCTCGTCGTACGACTCTAACTCCATCAGGCTGAGGCCGAGAAAGAAGTGACCCTTGACCAGATTGGGATCCATATCCAGTGCTCGGCGACAGTCGGTACACGACGATTCCCAGCGTTTCATTTTGATATGGCACAGGGCTCGGTTTGTGAAGTAGGTTGCATTGGTAGGGTTTTTGATCTGTAAAAATCGATGAATTGAAAAAAAAAATCAAGGGGACATAAATAACTGTAGGGAAAATGTTCATTATTCGAATATAAACTAGGTATGTATTTTTAAAAGTTTTCTTACAATAGAATACTATCTTATGTATACATTTTTAAATTTTAAATAATCAAATGAATCGTATAGAGCAAACGGGTATGCTAGTAAAAACTTCAATTAAACGATTCTTCATGCCTTAATCTGTATCTGGTATTATTTTCAGATTTTTAAAATTTTGTCTTCGTTCTTCTTAAATCGAATGAAAATATATGTAAAACAGAAAAATCGAAAATTTTGAATACCATAGGATGAACCCATTGGCTGTCAGATCCTCATACGTTGTTGCCAGCAAATAAGATAGAAATTGACACCATTAGACAAGCCAACTTCCATGTCGGTGCGGTAAAAAGTAGATTAATCGCATAAAACTCTTTTCACTTTTGATGCATTATGTTCCCAATCCAGCTTAGTGACCTTAATATCAGGGTAGAATGAGCACATCCACAAGAAATCAACTAGTGTTACGATTATGCTAACCAACTGTAGGTAGAGATAACAACATAGAATTCGATCCCTCCAAGTTAGAGCAAACGTGAATCAATCACGTGTCGTTTTTTTCTATTTTAGTCACAGGTTTGTTTGCGAAAGTAAAAACAACGATGCGTGAAAAAAAACTTCCACTCTAGCTCAGTTCTTTGTAAATCCGTTTTTGTTTTATTTTGTACACCGGTAGGTACTTAGCGTTCCTACTGTCAGCGAAAATACTAGCCGTAGCTGCTTCCTGCAAGACTTGCAAGGATAAATGTATCAGAAGGGGGGGGGAGGTTAAATATAACAGAAAGGATCAATGAACAGAAGACACTATGAGGAGAGACGATTTTTTTTTATTATTTCAACAAAGCGGCTTTAATCGTCCAGTAAACTGGGATTTCAAATGTAAACGACCAGATACCTGGAGCAGAGGAAGATAATTAGTGCATGTGTTTTTTTCAATCACTTCGGGAATGCATGAATGAATCACGGCGTTTCAAAATCAACACTTCTGTTTGAGACCTGTTACTCATCCGAATTGTGAATGAAAAATTCAAAATTAAACGACTTTTTTCGATTTATTATCACATCTGTAAAAATGTACAATAATCATTTTAAAAGAAAATCATTTTTGGAATGATCTATGTTTTCTTTTGTACCTTCAAATGCAGTTTCCGGTTCTTATAGCTTCACTATGACGCTTGGTATGAACCTGCCGATAGATAGTATGCATCTCATGGAATCGTTTTAACGATTTCACGATTTATGAACCCGACCACGCCGGGTTTTTGACGTGGTTGTCCGAAATTAATTTTCGTGTAACTTTCTTGAAACAAAACGAATCGTAATGCAAATTTTAACACAGATAGAGTAAACATTCCAAAACAAAGTACTGTCAAAACATTCTAGATCCGACAACGAGCAATATGGCATAATGAACAGTGCTTCCAGATTTAAAATGATCCATGACATTTAAACACTCTACAATCAATAACTAAGTCGTCAGAAAGCTATTTATAAGTTACTAGCTGACCCGGTGTGCATTGCTTCACCTTGCAAAAATAAATGTAATTTGTAAAAAATTATTGAAATTTTGATTTTTGTAAGCATTTTTTTTATCAAACCTCATCATGGTTTAGAACCAACAACTTTGAAATGAGAGCTGCAGGTGGAGTTCCGAATTGCAATTTAAAGATGGTATGTATATATTATTTACATAAGCTTGATCTCTAAACTTGTTTTTCAAGATCTGAAATTTGTACTCTGTTTTTAAAACTTTATAATGACTCAAATAATGTCAATATTTATGGATTTTCCACTTTTTTCCCAAAGTGGGAACTTACGAACCTACATATAATTAATTGTCACATCTAAAAAAACCCTCTTTTAAAATATGGTCCCTTCTTTGGAAAGCTCTTTATCTTAAACTTACATGGGAGCTTCCCCATCTTTTCCAATTTTGCCCCCCACTGCTTGAAGAAGGTAGGCTGATTTACCTGGCTCGAGTTTATATACATTTTCAAATTGAAAGAAAAAGATTCGCATATTGAAATTTATTGCATATTTATGGAAATAGAATTTTAAAAAACCGATCAATAGCGTGAATCGGGACAGTTTTTTGAGTATATTCCTAAAATTCTGTATTATGAGCACTTCCAGCCCCTGATTAGCTTTAGATGATGTATTTTTTGGAGTTAAAAAAATAAGCTAACGAAATTTGAAAAAAAAAACGATGAAAAGGATTTTTAATAAACATTTTCTAACAGCTTTTTTCACCATCTTCGCCCTTCGAAGCAGTTTGAATATCTATCCTTTTTGCACCAAAATTATGTTAAAAAAATGTTTCGCCATATGCCAAACTCGTAGACATGAAACATTACAGCTTGAAGTTTTCCCACACAACACTTATCATGGTATGAAAATTATAGATTTTATGCAGTGCAAATTTCTTTTTTAAATAAATTTATTAAAGCAAAAAATATCAGTTGCATCACGAATTAATTTCTCTTTTTGTGGTAGAGAAATTCGACTGGAAATATGTTTTTTCGGGGAGTTTTTTCGGCTTGCAGTCTTGTTTTTAGCAAAAACGACGTATTGATTTACGTTTCCAACGTTTCGATCCTTATTGGATCTTCTTCAGGGACTAAAATAGTGTTTATTTAGTTAGTTCTGCTGATTATAATTTATGCTTTCTTACCGAAAAAATGCCGTTTTCTTGTGAGTGTCGACTCGGCTGGTCGTGTATAGCTGTCTTTTGATCTGTTTTCCGAATAATTTAATTTAATTCGTGTTTTTAGATGTAAGGTATAGTGTATCGACTTACTGCGTACAGATGTTTGCGGATAAAAATCCGTTTGTCTACACCCAAAATTCAGCCTCTGTGCCAATGGCGTGTAGTCAATTACATAGCGTCATTGGTACAAGAAGATAACGCGATCGGTGCTGATTCGATTGGCTCCCACCGGCATTAATCTCCCAAGTTAACCGAATTGCGTATGTCTGAAAGAAACAAAATAAAAACGCTTTCACGTCCCTCCCTATCGCATCACAAGACGAAGAAGGATGGAAATAAATACCGGCCAACACCAGGCAGCCAGCGAACCGAGCACTGTGCGTGTGAATGTAGCAAAAGCAACAACAAAAACATCCTTCTAATTCAATCCCTTTCAATCCACCGACAAACAACCACGGCCGAGCTGTGCGTGTGTATGCAGTAAAAGCAACAACAAAAAAAAACATTCCTTCAATTCAATTCGCCGGCAAACATCCACGGCTAAGCTGTGCGTGTGTATGTAGCAAAAGCAACAAGAATATATTCCTTCAATTCACCGGCAAACAAGCACCGGCCAAGCTGCCCGGCTTTAGCAGCTGTGTATATGTAGCGTGTGTATGTAATAGCAGGCAGTAAGCAAAGCACAGTTCTCATTCAATGGGTTTCCCGTTTCCTCCACTCCCGTTCCCTTTCCCGTTTCCATCGCAAGACAAATGAATACCTTGAAAGGAGGCCAAACGCCGGGAAGCCACTGTCGTGCGTTTCTTTTGTGATTGATCGGCGGCAGAATGCCTATGACAAATATCCCTCTTCCTGCATGAAGCTCAAATAGTACACTGGTTAAGATGTCGGTCTGGCAAGACCATATGGTTAGTGATTTGAGTTCGATTCTCCCTACGGGGCGCTAAAGTTTATATTTTTATTTTCTTGTTTCTGGGATGAATTATCCAATAGGAACGAAATCCCATAAAATGTTTTTCTAGTTTTGCTTGAATAGTGGTCATGCATCATTTTAGTTGGGAGCCGAGTCCTTATGCCAGTTACGGTTTTTCAAACATATCATCTTCGGCACAGTGCACATTTCAGCGCATTATCGGCACAGAGATGTGCTAAATAGGCATTGGATTTTAGCAACCTCTTCTATGGGTGTAGTGATTTTGGGATTAATTTTCCACAGCATCGAACTTTTAGCACAGTCTTCACTTTCCACTTATCTTGTTTTGATCAAAAATCAGTTGTTGTGTGTGTGTGTGTTGGTGGTGTAGTTTTTTTGTGTGTATTTTTCTGATTATCTGGCAGTTCGCTTATTTTTCCGAGTAGTTGGAAAATGTTGGCGTATGAAGAGTGGATGTTTTCAGTGTCTTTCTTAATGTTTACTGTGTTTTTAGTTGTTTTAATGTGGCAGCTTTCCAATATCTTCAATTTTTCCTGGTTGTTTCCCCTGTCAATAATCCTGGCTCCTTCGATGTCGAAATGTAAATATATCCACATGTAAATATATCCACACAATATCAGTACCACCAGAACACATCATGGTTTCGTTTGACGTGGTATCGTTATTTACTTCGATACCTATCGAACTCGTTCGGAAGAGTGTTATAAAACACTGGGACCGCATCTCACAACACACGCCAATCTGTCTGGATATTTTCTGGGAGATAGTAGAATTTTGCTTCGAAAGTAGCTATTTTAGCTTCGACAAAATCTACTACAAACAACAATCGGGTTGTGCAATGGGAAATCCAATGAGCAACTCAGTCAGTGCACTTGTGTTAGAGGACTTATTGGATAATGCCATAACTGAAAGCTCATGCACATCTACACACATTAAGAAATATGTGGACGATTTGCTTCTGGTTCTACCTAAGAATGAAGTTGAATCTATTAATGAAACATTCAATAAACAACATCCAAATATCCAATTTACAGTAGAATTAGAGTCCAACGGTCGATTACCGTTTTTGGACATGATGCTTTACAGGAATGCCAATGGAAACATCACAACGGATTGGTATATGAAACCTATTGCCTCAGGACGGTTTCTTAATTTCCATTCATTCCACCCACTTCACCAAAAGGTAAATGTAGCTTTATCTTTTGCTAAACGAGCCACACAGTTTTCTTCACACTCTGGAGCAAACCAGGCTAAACATATTATCAGTAAACAACTGAGTTTAAACGATTACCCTAAAACACTTATAAACAGAATATTGAACAGACTAAACGAAAAATCACCGTCGAGAACAGCTATGACAGAAAACGATAATACACAGCAAGTAAAATATCGCTCTCTTACAAATATCGACAATCTTACGATGCAGATAACAAAAACTTTGCGAAACGACTATGGAAACATAAAAATCGCCAGCAAACAGATGAAAACAATTGGATCGATTTTTCCTTTAGTCAAAGATAAAACACCATATGGGGAAAACACCAATGTAATCTACAAAATCAATTGTAATGGAGAGGAAAAACTGGAAACAAGCGATGAAAACGTGGGGGAAAAATGTAAGGCATGCTACATAGGACTTACTAGCGTGAAACTGAAGCAGCAAATGTCCCAACATCGATGTCAAACAAACGAATTAAAACGTTTATGGGAACTAGGATACACTAAAGCAGACTACCCAATTGCAAAGCTGAGCCAACAAACTGCACTTCTGGATCACGAAATCGCCACGCACCACCTTTTCGACATCGAAGGAGCCAGGATTATTGACAGGGGAAACAACCAGGAAAAATTGAAGATATTGGAAAGCTGCCACATTAAAACAACTAAAAACACAGTAAACATTAAGAAAGACACTGAAAACATCCACTCTTCATACGCCAACATTTTCCAACTACTCGGAAAAATAAGCGAACTGCCAGATAATCAGAAAAATACACACAAAAAAACTACACCACCAACACACACACACACAACAACTGATTTTTGATCAAAACAAGATAAGTGGAAAGTGAAGACTGTGCTAAAAGTTCGATGCTGTGGAAAATTAATCCCAAAATCACTAGACAAACGGATTTTTATCCGCAAACATCTGTACGCAGTAAGTCGATACACTATACCTTACATCTAAAAACACGAATTAAATTAAATTATTCGGAAAACAGATCAAAAGACAGCTATACACGACCAGCCGAGTCGACACTCACAAGAAAACGGCATTTTTTCGGTAAGAAAGCATAAATTATAATCAGCAGAACTAACTAAATAAACACTATTTTAGTCCCTGAAGAAGATCCAATAAGGATCGAAACGTTGGAAACGTAAATCAATACGTCGTTTTTGCTAAAAACAAGACTGCAAGCCGAAAAAAACTCCCCGAAAAAAAAAAAAAAAAAAAGAATTAATTTCTCCGCGTTTTTTTATTTTCTCTTCGAAAGTCAAATATTCAAAAATGTTTTTTTTTTTTTTTTGTAGCGGCCCACCACACTCCCCCACACCAAAAGGCTCAATTGAGCCCCCTGGTAATGGACGCTACTGTTCTCAGCATGTCTGGCAGCAAAATGATAATAAGAGTAAACGCGAGCAAATTTTAATCATGCTGAGAACACAAATATTTATAATGTCGTGCGAGGAAATGTATTATTTAACTAAATTGACTACAATATGAAATCTCAATGGAAAATAATTTCCTTTGAAGAGATTCATTATTCGATATTTACTAATATACTATTTATTTATTGCTAATTTTATTATGTTATGTTCAATAATTTTATAAGATAAAATACAAACTACAAGATTTTTAAGAAAAATAATATTAGATATTAACGCTACAAAAGTACAAAAGGTAAACAAAACAAAGACTGGTTGATGATCGACTGTTTTAATGGTTCAATTTTTCTTTCAAAAGCTGTATCACTTTGGTTTTGAACATGGAACGATTGGTTATGTTTTTAATATCCGTTGGTAAGGTGTTGTATTTAGTAGGTCCAATAAATGAAATTCTTTTTTGCCCTAATGATGTTGTGGATCGGCTTCGTTGCAAGAAATCTGACTGGCGAGTGTTATGAGTTCGCAACCCCGTAGTAAAATGGAGGTTTTGAATATTTTCAATTGAGTGTAGATTATCATAGACATATACAACAGTTTGCAAATCACAGAGTTCAGATATTGGAAGAACGTTATGCGTTCTTAAAGAGTAAAGCTGAAGGGTAGGGAATAACAAAGGGAGCTTTAAGATGTTTTTCAAGCATCTATTCTGGAGCGTTTGAAGTTTCTGTAAGTGGGACAAGGAGGCTCTTCCCCATATCATAATAAGGTAGTTCAATTGAGAGTGGATAAACGCAAAATAAAATTTAAAGAGAACATGTTGTGGAACAAAATTTCTCAGTTTCCAAAGAACACCGCAAAGAGGAGTAATTTTTTTTTCCAAGTGTTCAATGTGACGATTCCATGAGAGAGTTTCATCTAAGTAAATTCCCAAGTATTTAAAATAACTAACTCTCTCAATAGTATTTCCATTCATAGCTGGGTCATTAGTACGAAGTAGCTTTTTATGCGAAGAACGAAACAACATGTATTTTGTTTTAGTATAATTTAGTGAAAGTAGGTTTGAATTGAAATATTTTGAAAGCAGTTTTAGGTCGTCTTCAATGTGCTGAATTATAATATCAGGTGAAGTTTCAGAATAAAAAATTGCTGTATCATCGGCAAATAAACGTGCTGTGCCTTTAAGTTGAAGGTTACATAAATCATTGACATATAAAAGGAAAAGTAATGGCCCGATATTACTCCCTTGTGGTACACCGATATCAATATTTCTTAATTCGCTTCTTGTGTTTTCAATAGCCACAAACTGCTTGCGACCTTCTAAGTAGCTACGAAGGATATTATTTGCTGTTCCTCTTATCCCGTATTTATACAGTTTGGACAATAATATGTCATGATTTAGAGTATCGAAGGCTTTTTTGAGATCCAAAAATAGTGCCCCAACAATATTTTTTGACTCTATTTTACATATGATGGAGTCAACTAATTCTGAGATGGCAATTTGAGTGCTCGAACCTGATCTAAATCCATATTGCAGTTTATAAAGTATATTGTTCTGATTTAGAAAGTCTACAATTCTATTAACAAGAAGCTTCTCGAACACTTTACTAAAAACGCTTAAAGTCGAGATAGGGCGATAGTTATTGACGTCAAGCAAATCGCCAGCCTTAAAAACAGGGATGACTTTCGCAATTTTTAGACAGTTCGGGAAAACTCCTGACTCCAAAATTTTATTAAAGTATTGTGTAAGTATGTGCGAGAATGTTTCGTGGTTATTTTTCAAGACATTAACAGGGAAACCATCTGGTCCATGACCCTTTTTATTTTTAAGTGAAAAAATTACAAGTCGAACCTCGTTTACACTAGCGGGCCGTAAGAATATTGTATTTTCTACCTGTTCGATTTGAGTCAAATGATCATTTTCAGTATTTACTGGAATCTTTTCAGCCAGGTTCTTTCCAATTGTGGAAAAGTGTTTGTTAAATTTCTCACAAATCTGTGTACTATTGGTTATAACACCTCTTTCATCTGAAAGGTTAATTGAGGAAGTCGTTTTAGATTTACCTAAGAGCGTATTAATGTTTCTCCAGAGCTTTGAATGTGGTGAATTATTTAATAAGCGCTCGTAATAGAGCCTTTTACATTCTTGTTTTTTTGAACTCAATTTTTTATTTATGTGAATTAGCATCTCTTTTAAATTGATATCATTTGGATGCTTTTTCGATCGTTTTAAATAATTCTCTTTTATTTTGATGAGTGTCCAGAGGTCAAATGTCATCCACGGACAGCAATTTCCTTTAAGTTTTACCCTTTTATTAAGTGTTCGAGAAGAAATTTTCACAAAGCGATTGTAAGTTGATGTGATTTCTTGTAGGCCTTCATCAACATTTTCTGGTAGTTGAATACTGTTTAAATAATTCACAAATAAGCTGTTTAGTTTAGCGTTATCAACTATCTCTTTCCTAAGAATTGTTACATTTTTATCACATAATAAATTGAATGATGTGAGTATTTGTAAATGGTCACTAACATCAGAAAAGATTGTATCATTTTTCAATCGATCTAAGTCAATTTGCTTCGATATAACGTGATCTAGAATATTCTGAGTTGTTGGCCTAGTAGGAAAGGTGTTTGTACAAGCGTATCCAAAAGATTCTAAGATAGATCTATATTTTGCTACGGTATTCAGGTTAATCAAATTCACAGGAACGTTTAGGTCACCGACAATGAAGCAGGAGTGATTATCAGCAACAGACGTTAGAAGAGATTCAATTTGATCACAAAACATGTTAAACGGGAATGAAGGGGGTCTATATACGCCATGAACACAAATTACTTGACCACTTGTACAAATTTCGACACTAATTCGGTGAAAGCCATCAAAAGTTATATTTTCAGTAGTTTTAAATTTCAAATTTGTCTTTATATACATAGCTAGGCCTCCATATGGTTGGTCGCGGCAAGAGAAAATCGATGTATATCCCGGAATGTTGTAAATACAACAGTTATCTTTACCAAGCCAGGTTTCACAAACAACAATAACATCGATACAAACATTAAAATGATCAATGGTCTGTAATATGCAATCAAATTTATCTAAATTATTCATACTACGTACGTTCCATTGCAAAATTCTAAAGGATCTTGAATCATTATTAAAAGTACTTAAATTAAAATCTTCTACATTTTCATGGTATCTATTCATTAAACTATCCATTGAATAAAATATATTTCAGTTTTAAACATTTGTAGATCTAAGATCTTATTTTGATCGTGGATCAGCATTGTTCCTTTTTCGTTTGGGTGAAGGACTTTCATTTGGAATCGTGGATGTGTTATTTCTTTGCTGAGTGACATGCATGCTCATGAAGCGATTCATTTCAAATTTAGTTTTGATTATATCAGGTTTTGAATTATCTGTTTGTTTGACCAAAATGGCACCATTTCTTCCGGGCCAAATGTATTTGGCTCCAATTAAGTCTTGATATTCGCGCAATTCAGTTAAAATTTCCATGGATAAGGGCGTCAATTCATCCCTTATTGTGACGTTTAGTGGTTTACCATCAACTACTAATGAAGGATCTATTGAAGAAGAGGCAAGTTTCCCAAAAATTCTTTTTTTACTGAAAATTTCTTCTTTTATTACTGTAGGGTAAATGATCTTGAGCGGAACCAATTGGCTCAATTCGACGCAACTCGGAACAGTTGATCAAGCGGTATGGCTTTGGGCTATATCCCAACAAATATTTTTTCAGTTCAGCGGATAGATCTTGGTTTCTGCTTTCTAATGATGATTTTTAGAATATTTTAGAGTGAATCCTTATAACTCTAGAGCTGTTTTACTGAAGTAAGAATTCTGATCTTGAGCGGAACCACGCTGATCTTGAGCGGAACCAAAATATGATCTTGAGCGGAACCATTTTCTTCTGTCAACATCTTTAATAGCTCTTATTCCTAATACTTGTGTAACTGTGAAAACTTCAATTAAATTTCATCTTTGAAGATTTTAAAGTTAAAAAATTAATCTTTTTACGTGAAAAAAAGAAACTTAGCGTTCCAAAGGTGTTCTCAAAATATCCGTTCAAATCTATTTTTTGCTTAAAAAAAGTCCAATTTTCCCTTTGATGCACTGTATCCTATTTTGAAAGAATCGTTTCTCTAAACTCAAATTTTAGTTTTTTTAATCACAAAAATTAAATTCGTTAGTATATTTCATTGATTTTTTGAATGTGCGTGTTTAGGATCATACTGCCCCGAACAACTTTTGAAGGTAACGACAAAATTAGTAATAAAAAAGAAGATACTTTAAATTACAGATTTGGCAAAAAAAAACGGTACATTGCTCAAAATCAATGTTTTTGAGAAAAAACTCTTATTTTTTTAATCCTTATTCCCTTATTTCCTTTATCTTTATTGGAAAATCATAATAATTTGTGTCGTTTTTAAATTTTAGTTGGGAAAAATCAGTTTACGTTGAAAATCTTTTCATACTTTTTTAATTCAAAGTAGAAACCTTAATTTTATATTGACCAAAACAAAATTTTAATTATGGAAATCCATTCGCAGTTAAAAAATTCTGTGTAATCTGTAAATATTTCAAAATATCGTGTTCTGTGACACAGATTCTGTGATAAAAATTTCCTCAAAATTTTGTGAAATAACAGATTTCACTGTTATTTCGGCAACCTTGCTGTAAGCAACTTATTCATAGAATAAAGTTTAAAATAAATTCCAGTTTCTCATGAATCACGTTGACATTTATTTATATTCAAAATTTCTTGAAACATTAATTATTTATCTCAATTGATAACACAAATATTTCTCAAACCAATTTCCAGTTCGAGCTCAAGTGTAAAGTCAAACACAAGGAAATCTGATAGGTTTTCAATACCAGGCCACCAATTGAATCGTGAAGTATTATTAGTATTATCCTAATTAGTTTTTTTTCCATTCGAACTTAATTTTGATAGAATAAGAAATATACAAATGTGCTGCATACATTCAGGGGTATAAACTGCGTGTGAGACATTAGGCATAAGGCAGCGCACCTAGCGGTTTATTTCGGAAGCTAGTAGTTCCGCTCAAGATCGAAGATGGTTCCACTCAAGATCATATTTTACTTTTAAAAACTACGCTATTAATTGATATTCTGATGAAAAACTTGCTACAAAAACCCGAATAATGCTTTTTTATGAGTTTTTCTACCATTTTAATCATTGAGAATTAGTTTACAACGGTCAAAGGTGACATAAATTGACGTTCAAAGTCAGCGTAGATTGATGAAAATTGCAGCAAAAAAGCGTATGTTTTTAAATCTTCTAATAACATTATTTGAGTTAATAAATTTTAGCAAAAATGTCAATGCTTGTATGGAAAGATCTTGAAAAAGTGTTTTTTCAACAGTTTGGTAAGATTCATAAACAATCATTGCCTAGAACTTAGAAAAAGTAAATGGTTCCGCTCAAGATCAGATTTTGACTAGTTCCGCTCAAGATCATTTACCCTATCTTTTAATAGAACTTTAATTGGTGGAGACTTTTTATTGGGTTTATTGGATGATATTAATCTAACAGCGTTTAAAATGGATTCAGTTTTAAGGTCGTAGCCAAAAGTGCCACATGTTTTGCGTACAAGTTCTTGTGTATTTTCTCTATTATTGTATGGCAATCCGAAGATCAAGAGGTTTTTTGAAACAGCCTCCCGGTTAAATCGGTCGAGGTTTATTTCCAATTTATGGACCTGATTGGTAAGATTTGAATGCTTAGATTTGAGATCAGTTACTTCTTTTTCAAGAGCATCGTTTCGGAATTTTATGTCTTTGAAATCAGTCTGAATTTCATCGAATTTCGTGGACAAAAATTCCTGCGAAGCCTCTATCGCAGTAGTAACTGATCTCATATCCGTTTTGATTGAGGTCAATTCATGTGAAACCACATTATGTACGGTCGTTTCAATTTTAGTATGGATATTTTCGATAATTGTTTCATGATCTTTCCGTAAACTTATTATTTTGGCGTAAATACATGCACAGTTGGCATCGCAAAAGTATTGCTGCGCTTTCATTTTGCGAGCTGCACTTCCAATCAGATTTTTGCAGCGAAGATGAACGCTCTTGAAACAATATGCACAAGTAAGTATTTTATCAAGATTATTTTCAACATTATTACATTCAATACAAATAACTTCATCATCACATTCCATGTTCGCCATCGCCATAATACAACAATTAAAAGCTAAAAAGGAACTAACTCTTTTGATGAAACGCACAACTAAAGCTAGAAATTATTAAAGTTAAGAAATAAAAGACTTATAAGTTTATTTTAACAAACGCACAAACTAAGATTATTTAAGAAAACAATACAAATAAATATTTCAAAGAAAAAGTGTTATGAAAAGAGGAAAAAAAAATTAAATTAAAAAAAAAATCATAAGCTATCTTAAATTATTTGTATGTACGGAGATGAGAAATATTTAATTAAAAAGCGTTTTTCAAAAGGGTTCAATGTCAAAATCGCAAAACAAATAAAATTTTAAGGACAAAGACAAACCTAAATTATGTGTGTGTACGGAGATGAAGATAATTCAATTTAAAAGCGTTGAAATAAAAGAAAATTGATTACATATTAAACGTACAATAAAAAAAAATCTAATAAAATCGAAAGTTAAAATCATTGCTTTCCAAAAAGAACAATTTTCAAGTTTATGTTGCACTGTGTACGACTATCAAGAATACAAGTTGTTGGCAAAAACAAATTTCAAAGTTAACATTTGTCCCGTATATTGGGGCAAGTGTAAATGCAAAGCTTATTTTCAGATGCGTCAGAATAATGGCTTCAAAATGGATTTAATACGTATATCTATTTGTTTGTTTTATCAAGTTTCATTGATATATGCAGTATCCCAGCAGTATTTATTCCACTTTTAACGAATGTTGTTCAAAGCAAATGACCTTCATTTATAAAGACATTTAAGAATTTTAAATATCCGCTTCAGTTTCAACATTCGGAATACCCCTTCTGGTCTTTCCAACATATTGAATCATTTTGAAGATGAATTTCTTAAAAGTTCGACGATTGCCTTTGCCCCACCGTGTAAGTTGACAGGAGGGAATATTGTTTTGAACACTTTAAAAGTATACTAAACATTTCTCATAACAATTTTGTTTCCAGTTGAATATCAGTTCTTAAGTCTCACTTTTCAAAAAAGGAGCGGATGCAGCCATGTAACACAAAAATACTTATCATGTTAAGTACGTACTTGAATTGGTATGCAAGCAAAAAGTACGATGTTTTTTTACAGAATTATTTAAAATAAAAAGCTCCCATTTTCATTTCTAAACTCATTTCAGTTGCGTATTTGTGCCGAAGTAATAATTTTTAGAAGAAAATTATATATTTTTTTGTAAAAGAGAAAAGTTGAGCGTTTGAACATGCTCTCTAGTGTTTGGAAAATGAATTCCCTCACTTTTGGTCAATAAAAATCAGTTTATTTCACTGATACCTTTCACTTATGAACACGTCAGTCCTATCTTATCTAATTTAAAGAAAAGACTCTTGATCAGTTCATGTGTCGGATCGGATTATTTTTATCTTCTTTTTCAGTTAAGTACATTTTTACATGTTCAACCAAATGTTTCCGATCTACCTCTGTAGAAAACATCTTATTCATATTTCTGTTATCAATATGATTCAAAAATAACCTTGTAGGCAAAATGGGTTAAAAAATTGTATGTAAATTCTTTAGTTTCAGTATTTTTTTCAATTGTCCGCAAAGTGTCATTCCATTATTTCATTAGCATCAGAACTAAATTTATATTTTTTAGACAACAAATGCTATATGGACAACAAATATGGAAGTATTTTTGCAAATCTTTCAATTGCTTTTGATTCGATTTATAAAATACCAATCCGTGTCACATCTAGGCGTCATTTATTTCCACGTACTGTGTAATTAAGCATGAAAAAACATATCTAGGTTGCATATCGCCGGCACGTGCATAAGAAATATAGGTACTTGGTTGAGAAACAGGCGCCTAATTGTTAAATTTTTCCAGCGATCAATGAACAGTATGCTTTGGTTACTATCCACTTGCGACGACGTTTGCTTTACCATAGAGACGAAAAACAGACCCCTCAAAGAATAGAAAATCTCTAAAAATGAATGCCATGACTTATCAATTTCAGATTTTGGCAAAATGTAGGTATATGTTTTATTCGATCGGCAAAATGTCAATCTGGATCACATCTAGGCGTCATTCATAACCATGTACTGTACAAATGAGCTAGGAATCAAGTAGGAAAAAAAAATCACATCAAGGCTTCATGTCGCCACCCACCCCTTGCATTGGAAAAATGCGCCAAATTATTCCCACTGATCAGTATGCTATGTCATGGCTACTATCCTCTCGCGACGTTGGCGCGCGACGCCTCGACCATGGAGACGAAAAACAAACCGCCCAAAGGAAAAAAAACTCGAGAAAATGGATGTCATGACTTTAATTTGTTTCGAAAAACTACAAATTTTGTATGAGAGTCCCCCTTCTACTAAGTCGAAGTGATTTGTAACTATTATAGGAACCATCTCTGGCCCCAAAAACCTTCAGATGCCAATTTTGACGATGATCGGTTCAGTAGTTTCTAGAGTCTATAGGGAACAGACAGACAGACAAACATTTATTTATATATATATATATAGATAAGTTTAATTTTGTCTTAAAAAAAAACATTGGAAAGGTTCAATAATCTTCAAAAAAATAAAATGACCCCCCGATGGATTGTTTCAAATTTGGGCTCAAATGAAAGCGAAAAGTTCCAGCTTTCAAATGGTGCAAAAATTGGCCATGCTAATTTTCGATAAATAAAATTGTTCTATCGGAGACACCGTGATAGCAGGGTTGCCAACATTTTTTTTTCAAAAATCAGGAATTGAAAATCAGGTAAAATCAGGCTACGAAACGGAAATTTCGCTCAAAGTGATGACCTTTTTTTTTGGTCATCACTCCACATTTTCACTTAAATATGGGTTGTGAGCCTACTTTTCTAAAAAATTCTAAGCATTAGAAAGATTCCCTTCAATTCCCTTTTTTAAATGACAATTAAGGGGAATCTTCCGATTGCTTTCATTCAGCCGTATTTTCACTTTTTAACTTCAGCAACGGTACCTAATCCAGTTCTTTACTATCCATTTTTCATCACATTCGCAAAAATCAGGCAAAATCAGGCATATTTTCAAAAATCAATTCAAAATTCAATGGCTTATCAGGTTGTCAGGCAGAGCCTCGAAAAATCAGGCAATTCCTGAAAAATCAGGCACATTGGCATCTCTGCGTGATAGTTAGTCTGTTAATATTTTGACACCTAACAGTTATCACAGAAATCATTAGAAAGGTTTTTCCAAATGATGTTACGCAACGCTGGATTGGATCACATAGATAGATGATTCAATTTTGTTTTTTTGGCATCAATTACTTTTCATATAACCCGTAATTATAAAAAATCCGAATTGATCTTTTTAAAACTAGGTACAGACAGACCCCGTGAGATTTTGAAAAAAAAAAATATATTTAGGCATGGTTTGATCCGCTTTTAAAAAAACCAATATAATTCTGAATCAAAGCAATCGAAAGATTCCTTTTAATTCAACCACGGTAAATGAAAAGTTCATATACCAGTATTTCGATAGCAACTTACTACCTTCTTCAGTGAACGTTTTCGATTGATATAATATAATATAATTCACTAGACAAAGAACATAAATGCGGGTTTACGTTCTTAAATGTTGATAAAACATAACAATTTAAATAAAAGCGATAAAAATTTCGAGACGTTAATGACAGCGACAATGGTTTATTTCTAACTAGCTGACCCGATGTGCTTTAAAATTATTATAATTATAATATACTTCCTTTTAAATTAAATTTCAACATTATTTAAAGCAAACTATTGTTCATCGCATCTGATATTCTAGATTGTTTTGAATATAAACAGAACTTTATAGTTTGAAGGTTGGAAGACACAGTAGTTTCTCATAATTGTTCGAATTGTGTCAAATTATTGTTAATTTTGTAAGGGAGCCCCCCTTCTTTGGATTAGGAGGGGGTTTGAAAGTATTATAGAAACCATTCCCGGTGCTGAAAATGGCTACACATCAAATTTCACGTTCACATCGGTTCAGTAGTTTACGAATTGTTCGAATTGTGTCAATTTTTTGTTAATGTTGTATAGGATCCCCCCTTTTTGAATTCGGAGGGGTTTGAACATATTTTGAAAACCATTTCCAGTCTTGAAAACGGCTACACTTCAAGTTTCACGTTGATCGTATCAGTTATTTCTGAAAATTGTTAGAATTATGTCATTTTTTTTATTAATTTTGTATGGAAGCCCCCTATCCTTTAAGTTAGAAAGCATTTTAGAAACCATCGCCGGCCCCAAAAACCCGTATATACCAATTTTCACAATAATTGGTTAAGTAGTTCCCGAGCCTATAGGGAACAGACAGACAGACAAACATTCATTTTTATATAGGGGAGAGTTGGGTAACGTGGGCCATGGGGAAACGTGAGCCACTCTAAATATCTCAGCTTTGTGTTGAGATAAAAATCTCAATCCAACTGTCATCGTCGTCGCTTTGCGTAAGCATGTTTTTCTATATGTTGTTGACTTATGTACACATCATATGTTTCTTTTATTGAACTAGTCTAGAAAAATGTAATTACATAATTAAATAAGCACCCGAAATATTGCATCCGTGGAAGACCTAAAGTACATAACAAAAATATGCTCATACACTTATGATCTTAGTTTTTTCACGTTCTTTGAAACATCAATAAGTCACACAAATGCAACCAATTTGCAAATCATAGCTTGTGGGGAATCGTGGGCCACATTTTGTGGGGTATCTTGGGCCACCTATATTTTGGTATTTTTATACACATTCAGAACTTGAAATACGTTTTTCCTATCTGCAAATTTTTCTTATGCCAAATAAAGAGTTTTAAAAAATATATTGTCCCTTTTTTCCAAAGCGATAAAGACGAACATAGATCCTATAGATATGTGGAATTTTGCTGAAGCGTTCGCGTGCCAGGAATTAGGAACCGTTCGATCGTACACAACTCTCTTTTTTATTTCCTAATCTGATATTGCTTTAAAATAACTAAATGAATTATGAAATTTCAGTTTTGGGTCGCCTCATTAATTTTGTACGTTATCTAGTCAATTTGGAATTGGTGGCTCACGTTTCCTCACAGTTTATCAAAATCCAAAAAAAAACTTTTTTTAAAACAGTTGGAACTCGGAAAATTAATAAATTTAAAAAATTAAAAAAAAGCCTAATGATACCTTAAAAATGTAGAAAACCTTTCCATTTATTTTATTCTTTTTATCTTCTATACATATAAAACAGGAAGAGAGACAGACCAAACAGAAATGTGCGAACACGCAAAACTCTTCACTGGATCATCCGATTTGCATGCGATTTTTTTTGTTGTGTTCGTCTTCACGCGAAGAATAACACAACGGAGAGATAATTTCGAAAATGTTTTTGTGGAATTTGATAATTAATTTTTACTTTTTATTCGTATCAAATGAAAGCCATGGCACCCAATTTCCATTTTTTTTTCATTCGAATCACTCAGAGTAGGAAGGCGCCAAAAGCAATCAAGGCTTACTAATGTTTATCGATCTATCTATAGGAAGTTTTGGCGCCCATTTTCATTGCCAGTGTACTTTTCACGTGGTACCATTAAATGGATACTAGGATGTGATTTTCCGTATGAGGTTCCGCAACTACGAAGCATAGCAAAGCCTGTACGAAGAATATTGACAAAATTTGTAATTTTTTTGCATCAGAATCAAGGCAACTCTAAGATTGTTTTTAGATGTTTGTTCGTTCACCGTTAACTTTTTTGAAATGTCATATTCTTTTAGCAACTCAAGCAATATGGCTGTAAAATTTCCAATAGACTCAAAACAACTTAATGAGATTGAATTGAAACATTTCATTATCAAATCATTTTTGATGAGTTTTGGTAACACTAATAGAAAGTCATATAACTGGTAAAAGATCACCTTAATTTATTTTTTTGTTGATTTTATCCAGTTAGTTTGAGAATTGAAGGTTATTAGTTTTGTGATTCCAAGTAAATTGAATCATTATCATAAAAACGGATTGGAGGATCAGGAAACATTGGAAAATCCACACTACCTTTCATGCTCGGAACTTTTGAAAATTTTAGCTATATAGGACTTTATCTTGATATTAGATGCAACTCTCAGTTTCAAAAGTCAGAAAAAAGAATCGTAATCAATAATATCATCAAGTACTAAAAACTTGAAAGAATATAAAAATTAAATTTTAAGTAAAAAGCATGCAGCCTAAAATTTCGAACATTTAAGTATAGAGAAAAATCTGAACCAATACACAAAAATACAAAAAAAGTCCCGTACCAGATATAAGATCTAAAAAAAACAATCTGTCAAGCATAAGTAAATTAAAGAAAATAAACACTTAAATTCGACAAAAATAAAATAAAATCAAGATCAACAAAACTCCAGCTTTTAAATTAACGTTTTAATATAACAGAAAATCCAGATTCATAAAGCCAAATTTAGAATATTGATCCAAATTAACAATAAAATTCAGAATTAAATTTAACTGTCTGGATTACAGTTTCTTATCTTACGATCATAAATATCATCATGAATATTTTGATTTTTTATTCCGAATACTCAAAATAGATTTGCTTTCATTCAGGGTTTGCCTGTTAAGAGAAAAATAATCTAAATACAAGAAAGTTTAAATTCTTTTTTTTCCAAATTCTTTAATTCTAAGTGCAATTTGCCAATCCCTAACTGAAAATTGAAAAAAAGATAATGATGACACAAATTTCAAAGACATTTTCAAACATATTGATTAGAAAAGTGTTGCTGTAAATTGAAATGAATAGTAACTTTTTCTGAATTGTTAAATATTTGTCAAACTCAGCTCTGTAAATTCACAATAAGATTCAATTAGTGTATTTAGTGCAAAGTCCGAAAAAAGACATTTGAAATAATTAAAAAAAAAAAATTAATTTTATATTCATTATTCTTTAAATGTTCCGGATCCATTTTTTTTATTTTTTTATTCCGACCATGTTCGACCATGTTCAAAGAAAACTGCAATGTATTCAAATACAGAGGTTAACACAAATCGAAAATACAACTCTATTTAAGATGACTCCAGCAAAAAAGATCCATTTTCTGTTGAAATCAATCTTCAACATTTCTAAAATAGTTTATCAGATAGGAGTTTTTGAATAGAAATGATGACTGAACTAAATTGAAACTTGATAGATTAAGCGTTCTTAAGTTACCGGAACTGATCATTAGCAGAACTTTATTATACGCTACCTCAACAAGAAAATAAGTTCGCTAAACAAAAGTTAGCGAACTTATTACAGCAAATCTTATGAGCGTTTTTGTGTCACGAACTGCTGGTTTTGAATATAAATTTATGTATGATATTTTCCATTCCATTAGCGGTTTTTTGAATGAACTTAAAATAATGAAATTCGAATAACGAACCATAATTCTGGATTTTTTTTGCTGATACAAAGGTATCCACTAGCTTTTATACACTTAAAAGGAAGGCTGACTAAGGAACAGTGCTAAAATATAAAAAAAAATACTCAAAAATTACAGGCTTAACAAAGTTTGCCCGGTCAGCTAGTTTATAATAAAGAAGTTATGAAGCAAAGAAAAAAAGTGGCCCATGATACCCTACTCTCCCCTAAAGAAGGTAAGTTAAAAAAAAGTCTTCGAGCATGTTGCCAAAATCCAAAAGGTAATCAAAACTTCAAAAAATCAATGAATTAAATGAATCTGAAATTAATTCATTCCAGCTGGGCTTATTCATCGAAATCTCGGAAGCTTGATAAAAAACCATTTCTATTATGCCGAACGTAGGTCAAATGGTCAACCAGAGAACTGTTATAAAAGCTTCACTTAAGTTCTATTGGCGCATTACCTACATATAGCACCGGGCATGACGCCATTGCCCATTGGCATCGTCTCCACCTCTAGACGTGGGAGTCTTTCAAGCACCACCAGCCCGGAGAATGAGAAAAAATGTCTGGAGTAACATTTCTTTCTTGTATAGCTATGCATTTTCTTCGATAACGTCAAAGGGCTCAGAACCGCCAAAGGAAGGTTTAGATACAGTATATGAATGGAACACGGCAAGTGGCACTGCACACGAAAAATTTACCGCCCAGCCTACAATAATTTAATTATCGGATAGAGAGAGAAAAAAATATTACAGCCAACACAGAGTAACTGCGAATTGGCTGACGCTGATTGCAGATTGTTACATATCTACGTTGAATACCTTGAACTTGACAAAGCGTCCGATGATCGGAAACTGGACGCTTGGTTTTCTTTTCCCGTGTGAAATGTCTTGCTTTTGCTTCGTGTTTTGATCTTGAGGAGACTTTAAAAACATGTATGGAAACATTCTATTCAACCTTTCTTTGGTGATTTGGAAATTTAAAAAGTTTGAACGATTGGAGCTTTTCTTGAGAGGGTAGCTAACTGAACAAGATGAAATAAAGTTGATATTAACTGAAAAAATCCATGACTGAATGGTTAGAGCGTTTGCTTCATGCGTAGTAGTACCAAGTTCAAATCTTGGTAAGCTCAGAGAAAATAGTTTTTCCAATTAACAAAAAAAAAAAAATTAAAAACAGAAACATTTTCCATTCATTCAGGGTTCACTACAAGTTTGACATCAATACTATAGTTTGATGTTTAAAACGTCATGCTAATGTTTCTAATTTTGTTTCTTTTATTACTCACAGCCAAAATAAATCCTTAAATGTAAAAATAGAAAGATCATAATAATTCAATATAGGGCTTGTGATATAGCTCAGTTGGCAAGTCTGTTGCCTCCTGAGCCGATGTCCGCGAGTTCGAGCCCAAGAGTAAATATCGAACACAGTTGTACTGGATAAGTTTTTCAATAACGATCCGCCAACTGCAACGTTGATAAAATCGCGAATGCCATAAAGATGGTAAAACGACTATAATCGAAACAAAAAAAAATAATAATAATAATTCAATTTGACGAATTCCAAACATGCAAACCGTGCCCGATCGAAGACATGTAAATTATTGAAGATAACATCACTGTCACTAGCAGTTAAGTTCAAGGTTGCGGCGGCTCAACAGCGACGAAAAGGAAAGCAAACGTTTCGAGATAGTAACAATCGGCTGTCCCCCTCCCCAAAATAACTGCACAAGAAAAACGACCTTGTGTGTTGGAGAAATGCCGTTTAGCAGCCTTCCGTTTTGCCTTTAAAACTGAACGTCTGAATCGAAGGATAAGTTTCTTAATTGGCGTGCAAACCTGGAGGCCGCTGTTTGTTATTTACTTTTGTATTTATGATCGTCATGAAAACGGGTTTATTGACGCTGCAGAAGCCGGTAGTTTCTAGAGTACATTTTGGCTGCGTTGAATGGAAATTATTACTGCATTCTACGATTGACTCTAGATTAGTGTCAGTTTAAACTGTCCTTTTTTGTAGAGCCAACAGACGTCACAAGGTGTCAGAGTCAAATGATATAGATCTGCAAACGAGAATGCAGTGCTAATTAAATCGTTATAGAGTGATGTATTGCTATAACAGTATTTGAATACATAAATTGAGTTAATACACGATACGTCGATATGCGATACCTAGCACAGATGACAAACCTTTCACTAGAACGTTGGTTAATTTTTCCACGGCATCGGTGGAAGTATAACATCGCTTCGGCGACGATTATTGGAAATGAGACTAGAAAATATACAAAAGAAAGCCCAATTCAGATCCAACCTATTGGACCACGGTTGAAGGCTTTTCCTGGAAATAATCAATGGACCACCGACTCAACTAATTCTTATTCCACATGTCCTGACAATTTCTAGTAAACTAAAAACTTAAATTAATTGAAGACGATTCGACTCTACCACTTATTCTATCGACACCATCTTTGATGACATTCCTCATACCTACACTGAACCCAAATTCACTCTTAAAATACACATGATTTTTCACTTAAAAACAAGGATCCAGTGATTTTCTTCCATTCAAGTGCGACATATACATTTCACTTGGCAGTCACTTAAATTTCAAGTGAATTCATCCACATTCACTACAGTCGTCATTTGAATTTGAAGTGAGAAAAAATATTCACTTCGCCATCACTTGAATTTCAAGTGAATGTCAGGTTGTAATTATGTTTATTTTCAGAGTTCAAAATGGCAAATTCTAAAGAGCAGCGTTTAAAGCTTATGCTGGATTTGGATTTTCCCAATTTCTTATTAGGCGATTTTGGCGGTAGTTTGTGTTAAACGTGATGTAAGAAAAAGTTATTTAAATGTGTTATCATTTTTCAGCTTGTGGGTTGAACGGCACAGATTTTCTGGTTTGCAGCAGGGAAGATTTAGAAGTCGCACTATCCGCAGTAACCGATCTGCCTTGGGATTACGATGGAATTTTCCTTTCGTCATAAATTTATGGCGAAAGCGTAATGTAAGTATTTGAAATCGTAGTGCTGTTCTATAAATGTTCTTTTATTTAAAAACGCGAGAGATAATTAACTAGAAACTTACTTAGAAACTCAGATAAATTTCACTCGAACGTCATAGAGTAATTCACTTGACCGGTCACTTAAGTGAATTCACTTGATCCATCACTTAAAATTCAAATGAAAATACGTATGGCGAGAATTTACTACAGATGTCACTTATTTTTTAAGTGAAAATTGTTTTGGGTGTAGCGAAGAACTGAAGCAAATAGAACCTATTTTTAACTGGGAGTAAGTTGTCTCGATCTCGGGAATCTCCAGTGGACGTTGAATTGTAAAAAAACTCACATATGAGTTAAGGGCTGTCCAAAAAAGAAATATGTTACGGAATAAAAACTTTGGAAACTAAAATTGTTCTTGGCCTATCAGTAGGCTCCTTGCCAAATTTAAGCTAATTTGCTTCACTGTACACTCACAAATCGGACTTTACTCCAATAAAGGGCGAACACGAAATTATTGCGACCCATTCAACAGGGCATAACTTTTTTACCATTTGAGTAAAACTCAGGGCCGAATTGAGCCCACGGGGGCACGAGGCAATTTTTCTCAGGGGGTCCCTATGATTAGATTTGTTTTTTTTTTTCAAATGCTACCCCAGAGATTCTAAAACATTTTTAACGTGTAAAAAAACTGGATATGAGCTCATGTTTACTGTCTTCAAATAGCCATGTTGTCTGCGTAGAAGATAGTTTCTGGTACCAACAAATAAAAATGGTTATTTAATCAAATGCAAACATTGCGGAAGAGTTTAGACATTTTAAAAAAATGAAAGCTCTGATTTGAGCTGCTAAATGCTAAATTTTATCCTCATTTTTTTTAAATACCCTTATCACTAAACAAATTCTCTGATTTAGACAAATGACCGGATAGATATTTTAAATTATTTTCATTTCATCATTGTTTGGTTTGTGATTCATCGAGAAAAATATTTACCTCACGACAATTGGGAAGCATCATGCAGGTTTGAAACATTGAATACATTGAATACGTTTCGAAATTCAAATTTAGCTATAAATAATAACAATACCAAAAATAAACAATAAAAAATGAAAGGAATTTCAAACACCGTTTCTCACTCATTATTACCTAAACCACTTAAACTAAAAAAATGGACTGATAAAAACCAAATTTTCGAATCATATCACAATAGAAGTTTTAAATTTTCGGTAAGTCATTGACTATTTATTTCAAAATGATGTTCTTAATTCCTAACTAGAAATTTGTTTCAAAAGAATTTCTAAGCAAATTAAAAATAACCGTTTCCAAAACACAAAGTTTTAAACAAATCTGAGTTCTCAAATAAATTTCCAATCAGGTAAAAAAACTAACCATGATTAATTGTTGGTAAAGTGATAATAATTTTTAATTCTTACTCATTTTAATTAAAATTATTTTCTTCATTTTCAACTGAAGGGTTGGTTGAAAAATTCGTTTGAACTACGGTACGTTGCACATCGTGTGTGTGAGCTGAATCGAAATCTAATTTATTTTTCTTCTCTCCTTCCACACGCTATTGTCGAGCGGTGCAATGACCCACAACGATACACCAAGGTCATCGAAAAATGAAGTTCGAGTGCGGAAATATCACGAAAATTATGCTGGGCCAT